>NC_090654.1:25181879-25481879 GCF_040937935.1 Hyperolius riggenbachi
CACCACAGGAGGCCACTATCCCATTAACCACCACAGGAGGCCACTATCCCATTAACCACCACAGGAGGCCACTATCCCATTAACCACCACAGGAGGCCACTATCCCATTAACCACCACAGGAGGCCACTATCCCATTAACCACCACAGGAGGCCACTATCCCATTAACCACCACAGGAGGCCACTATCCCATTAACCACCACAGGAGGCCACTATCCCATTAACCACCACAGGAGGCCACTATCCCATTAACCACCACAGGAGGCCACTATCCCATTAACCACCACAGGAGGCCACTATCCCATTAACCACCACAGGAGGCCACTATCCCATTAACCACCACAGGAGGCCACTATCCCATTAACCACCACAGGAGGCCACTATCCCATTAACCACCTCACTAACCCCCTATTCTATTAACCACCACACTGCACCCCTATGGAGAGGGAAGGCCCTGAATCTCATTGAGCCTTCCCCATCCTCTCTCTGTCTAGTCCAACCCTGCCCCACCCCCATCCCCTGATGAATTTATTCGACCAGCCTGTCAAATACGCATTCCGGAGTCATCGTGAAGGCTTTGGAAATATTTGCATAGACAAAGTACAGCTTAATTTTTAAAGAGTCCCTGAATAGTAACATAAATATTATTTTTTGACCATATATGGCCATATTAAAAGACAGCAGAGCCTCTTGGTTTACATTGGATTGCAGCAAAGGCCTGCCTTCGTACTGCTTGTCTACATCCCCTGAACCTTTCCCCCCCCCCCCCCTTATCTTGTTAACTCCTGTATTGCCTATCATCTTACTTGCTAATCTGGGACAGAAAATTGTATCAATGCTAGATTTGATACCCTTTAACCTATGTCATTTTAAGAAGTTTAACTTTTTATAGAAACAATTGATTTGGCCATTTCCCTTAGAGTATGTATGCCAAGTGAGGAGCACCAAATGTTTATGTAGATGTCTCTGAAAGTAGTCAACCTTGATGATGAAATATTTTTGAAAGATTCCTGAATGCGCCTCAAACTGATGAATGGTCGTGTAATGTGTTGTTGTGTTTAATGTTTTTATTGAAAAATAAAATAAAAATTCTCTAAAAAAAAAACTGATGAATGGTCAGAGGCGTATCTGGGTAATATAGTGCTTATGGCAATTACTGAAATTCTGCTCCCGCCTGGTCAGACACCCTGGTCCCATATTAACACCTTCTTTTCTTGCATATATGTGTTATTGTCATCAAGTAGTCACATGCCCACAAAATATTCATTAGTCACAAGCATCCAGATAAAAATGATAAAGTATAAATAAAGTAAGTAGCCACTTACCTCATGATAAACAATTTAAATAGACACATGGGTTCCAGTATGAATAGCCCCCCCCCCCCCCCCCCCCCCAGTTTAGGTAGTGAAAGGCATCCCCCTGTATAGCTGTGCAGCACGAGGGAGGAAGTGGTAAGCATGGTGCCCATGGCACAATTGAGCCTGTGGCAAGAACTGTGCCTGCAACCCTCTAGATACGCCACTGATAAGGGTATCTCCAACACAGAAGCGTAGCTATGGGAGGGCAAGGGAGGCCACATGTCTTTGGGTGCAGCAGCTGCTGCATGCGTGAGAGGGGGCTCGCTAGCCGCCCTAAAGCTGGCCACTAATGGTCCAACGGTCCAATTTCTAGCGAAAAATCGTTCGAGCCATCAAATTCTGATCAGATGAAAAATCGTTCACTACACCATCAACTAACCAATCATTGCTTCCCATCTATCATAAGCAACAAGAAAATCCAAATTTTCGTTCGACGAAAATTCATTCGGGCGACATTTTTTTTCACTCGTTCATAATCGATTGTGTCCACCAATGGAGATTATTTACAACCAATCCGATCAGAATTTCTGATCGCTCGAACGATTTTTCGCTAGAAATTGGACCGTTAGTGGCCAGCTTGAGAGTAGGTTTACACTTGTTCAAAAAACGTATCCGTGGCTCCGGTTTTTAGCCTGGATCAAAACTGAAGCCACAGAAATGTTAAAATTAGCAGCTGTCACCCCCGTCCTGGCTGCTTCCCCCTCCAGTTTGGCGCAATACCCCCAACCCCCCCTAACCACCAACACCCCCTCCCCGGCATACGTCTCCACAGACTGGAAACGTATGTTGTAAATAGATTTCAAACTAAAAACCGAGGGGAAAAAAAACGTATCAAACCGGATCCGTTTCAAACTGATACGATCTGTGACGGACGAGTGTGGACCTAGCCTAAGTGCCTCCCTTTCTCTCGCCCTACCTCTGCAGAGGAGTGCGGAAACGTTCATAACAGTAGGAGAGTCACCGGCTCAAACATTTAAGTGATGTCATCTCTCCTCTGCAGTGCGTCCTCTTTGCTAACATTGATGTTATGTGTTGAGTGACTCTGCTGTTACCAAGGAGAGTGCGCAATTCAGAGAAGAGATGACGTCATCGCTGTGGCGTTGGAGCCAGTGAGTCTTCTGCTGTTACATCTGGCTATCTGAACGGGGGAAGGAGAGCACATCTGGCTATCTATAGGGAAGCACACTGGCCATCTGAACGGGGCAGATTTTGGCTAGCTAAACATGATTTTTACATTTGGCTCCACCCATCATGTACATGCCAACATTCTGATATGTGGCCACACCAATTTTTGCATGGGAGGTCACAAAAACTGTCTTTGTCCCCGGGCGCTGAAAACCCTAGCTTCGCCTCCGCTCCAACACAGCTGATCCTGTTCAATGCCAGGTTAAAGGGGCACTACGGAGAAAAATTGTAAAATGTAAAACATATGCAAAGATAGACAAATAAGTACTTTTTTTTCCAGAGTAAAATGAGCCATAAATTACTTTTCTCCTATGTTGCTGTCACTTACAGTAGGTTGTAGAAATCTGGCAGATCCAACAGGTTTTGGACCAGCCCATCTTTTCTTGGGGGGATTCTCAGCAAGGCTTTTATTCTTTGTAAAGATATTCCCTAAAAAAGGATTTAAATAATGATACTGGCCGGCTTCCCTGCTCGCTACACAGTTGTCAGTTGGACAGATCATCTGCCATTCACTAAGTGCTTTTGAAAATAAATAAATCCCTGAGAATCCCCTATAAAGAGATGGACTAGGCCAAAACCTGTCGCTTCTGTTCGATTTTCACTACCTACTGTAATTGACAGCAACATTGGCTCTTTTTACTCTGGGAAAAAAAACGTACTTCTTATTTCTATATGTTTGCACATATTATACATTTTAAAATTTTTCGCCATAGTGCCCCTTTTAAAGGGGAACTTCAGCCTAAACAAACATACTGTTATTAAGTTACATTAATGATGTTAATTAGAATAGATAGGTAATATAATCTTTTACCCACCCTGTTTTAAAAGAACAGGCAAATGTTTGTGATTCATGGGGGCTGCCATCTTTGTCATGGGGGCAGCCATCTTTTTGGTTGAAAGGAGGTGACAGGGAGCATGAGACAGTTCTAACTGTCCTGTGTCCTGATAACCCCTCCCAGCTGCACACACTAGGCTTCAAATGTCAAATTCAAAATGTAAAAAAAAAAAAATTGCACCAAAGCAGCAGAACGAGAACAATAACATCAGAAATCCCATCATGCTGTGCACAGCATCAGGGGAAAAAAGCCCGGGCAGTTTTCTTCTGTGCAGCTAAAAATGAGGCTTGTATAAGAGAAACCAAGTTCTGATGCTATGAAACTGTTAAAGAATTACCAGACCTTTTCAGTGCTGCTGAGTCGATTTTTAGTCTGGAGGTTCACTTTAAGGATTTTCTTTTTTCACTGACTCTCTCATTGTTCTCCCGCAGAGTTCGCAGAGTTTATGGAACCGCTTGTCAGTGCTTCTAAACCTTTTGCCATCCGCATCCAAAATCCAGGAATCTGGTAAGGAGAGCTCCCCAGTAATGCTGTATCCTATCTGTATAACGTGTCTGCATTGTCCACACAGGAATTACTGTATATACCTATAACATTAGGAAAAAAAAAATATCTATCTCTATCTATCTCTATCTCACTACCAGCTTGCCTTCCAGTGTAAAGGGGGACTGTAATGAAAATATTAATTTTATTATTTGTATTTATAAAGCGCCAACATATTATTCAGCACTGCACAATTGATAAATGGGTTAAAGGGACACTTAAGTCATCCCAAAAAAATGAGTTTTACTCACCTGGGGCTTCCATTAGCCCCCTGCAGCAGTCCGGTGCCCTTGCAGCCTCGCTCCGATCCTCTTGTCCCCGCCGGCGGCTACTTCCGGTTTCGGTGACAGGCACAGACAGGCTGGGAACGCGAGTGATTCTTCGCGTCCCCGGCCACAATAGCGGCCTGTATGCTGCTATAGCATATATCATATACCATATAGCAGCATACAGGGCGCTATTGCGGCCGGGAACGCGAAGAATCACTCGCGTTCCCGGCCTGTCGGCTCCTGTCGCCGAAACCGGAAGTGGCTGCCGGCGGGGCCAGGAGGATCGGAGGGAGACTGCGTGGGCACCGGACAGCTGCAGGGGACTATTGGAAGCCCAGGTGAGTAAAAGTCATTTTTTTGGATGACTTAAGTGACCCTTTAACCACTTGCCGACTGCTTAATGCAGGATGGTGGCAGCAGAGAGGCTCTGTTGTTCCTCAGCGATGCCATATATGTGTCATCACGCGAGGAGCGAAATCTGATACGAGATCGCACGAGCATGCATCCCGTCACTGCACGAAGTCATCAGCCTGTCAGCCAGCGATTGGCACTGGCAGGCTGTTTATTTAGGTAAATGTTTATATAGCGCTGACATCTTCCTCTTCTGCAGCGCTCCTGTTTTGTCACTAACTGTCCCTCAGAGCGGCTCACAATCTAATCCCTACAATAGTCATGTGTATGTGTCGTGTATATATCTTAGTTTAGGGCCAATTAACTTATGTGTAATTTTTTTTTTTTTTTTTTTTTTTTTTTTTTTATAAAATTTCGGGCCTTTTTTAATCAAAATATTAACCACAGATAGCAACAGCAGCAATCAAATACCTGCAAAAAAAATTCATTTGGGTACTAAGTTGTATAACCGAGCAATAAACCGTTAAAGTTGTGAAGTGCCAAATTGTAAATAATGGCCTGGCCATGGGGGGGGGGGGGGGGGGGGGGAGGGGGTAATAAGCCTGTGGGGCTCAAGTGGTTAACATACAAGGTAGGACATACAAAGAGCTCCCAACAAAACAAGATCATGCAAATGGTTTGGTAACAGTAGTTCAGTATCTTTGGTCAAAATAGAGACTGTTCTAGTCCGCAAGAGTGGCAGATACTGAGAATGCATAATCAAGCTGGAAACACTAGGGGGAGGGCCCTGCCTGCGAACACGCGCAGGAGATGTGGGCGCAGCGCAGGAGATTTGGGCGCAGCCGGCGCCACCATAGGCCGTAATAGGAATTACAGCTACAGCGGCGCACAGTCAGTAACTTCAGAAGTTACTTTTAAAACATAATAATTCTGGAAGCCGAATTATTTCCTCCCCCACTATCCACGTGGACCTGGGATGTGGAATAGTATTTAACGCCGCCGGGACTTGTGCAGCAGCAGGATAAGCCATATACCGGCTGTATCCTGTGCACCAGTCTCCCGGCGCCATTATCTCTCGTATGCCCTGCCTGAGGCTGTAATGAATAGAATTGTTGAGGACAATACAGGATTATTTGGGGGTTGAGTTTGACTTTTTTTTTTTTTTTTTTTGAATATAAATGGTGTCTTATTCTTTTAATCCTTGTACCCTCTGTCATTACACACAAGGCCCTTTGTGTCTTGTTGCTGTAATGCCTAATACACAGGGTACGATTTTTCTGTGCGATAGATGGATCCGATAAAATCCGTCATGTCCGATATTGCTCCCGATTTGTTTTCAAGCTCGATTAGCAGTGAATGTAAAAAAGATAAGAAAAACCATTGTAGATAAGAGAATCGAGTGCGGAATCATGCGGGAAAATTGATCGGGTCGCAAAATCGCCCGGAAAATCTTACTTTGTGTACCCAGCAGGGCTGTGGAGTTGGAGTCGGGGCAATTTTGGGCACCCGGAGTCAGTTTGAGTCGGAGTCGTGGTTTCATAAACTGAGGAGTCGGAGTCGGAAGATTTTTGTACCGACTCCACAGCCCTGGTACCCAGCATAACATAGCTGTAAATAACTGGATGTTTTAGACAAGCCAAGGAACATGTATATCATGCTTTTCTCTAGGCGAACACAAAGCGCCAGAGCCGCAGCCACAAGGGTGCAGGCAACCAGGACTATTAGGGAGCCTTGCCCAGAGACTCCTCACGGTTTTATATACTGGTTTGAGCCAGGATTCGAACCCTTGTCAAGCGGCTCAAATCCCACATGAAAGGCAGCAGCCTTACCAGTCCGCTGTCCAGGTTTAGTGTTGTAGTTCAGGCTGTACTTCCCTCTCTCTTGTCAGGAGTGTCCCTGTGCAACGAGTTGCATAGCTTGCTGCAGGGCGCAGAGCAGGCAGACGTGACGCAACACCTGCTGCTGCCAGAAGATGCCGCTCTCCGGAATCTGCCTCCCCTGAAGGCCGCACACCGCAAGTTCAACTTCGAGAAGGAAAGACCCGATCTCTCTGTCCTGGAAGAGGTAACTCATCGCTCTGCAGCTGTTCAGCCTCTGACTCTGTGAAACTGTACTATTAATAGTGGCAATTTCCTTGAATCGTATGATGATACAAATTACACAGCCAAGCGAGGGAACTGCAAAGTTTAGAGCTGGGGGTCAAGAAGAGGTTAAAGGGAACCTGAGTTACAGAGCAAGCTCATGGTGAACCAGAACTCCAAGGAGTGTGTAAGGGGCAATAAAGGACCAAAAAGCCCTCTTACTAAAATGCTATGGAAAACAAGTTTGCCTTCTTAACCACTTAAAGGGAACCAGAGACGAAGCACCCTTATGTATTTTACCATATATATCAATGGGAACATGACAGTAAACACCTACCCTTCTCTCGGTTTCATTCTTCTCTGCTAAATCTGCCTGTTATCAGCCCTGATAAGAATCCCCGACTGAGAATTTTCCCGGAATGATTATAGCTGAGTCAGTTTTCTGTGATGTCTTTTCAAGCCCAAGTCTGCCCCCTTGTGGCTCCGCTTCCTGCTATTTATCTTTGAAGCAGCAAATCAGAGCCACAAGGGGGCAGGCTTGGGCTTGAAAAGACATCACAGAAGACTGACTCAGCTATAATCATTTCGGGAAAAGCTAGACTGAATGCTCAGTCGGGATTCTTATCAGAGCCGATAACAGGCAGATTTAGCAGAGAAGAATGAAACAGAGAGCAGGGTAGGTGTTTACTGTCATGTTCCCATTGATATATGGTAAAATACATGAGGAAGCTTAGACTCTGGTTCTCTTTAAGTACCAGCAGTCTCTGCCCCCTTAAGGACCAGAGACCGCTGGTACCTGAAAAGGACGAATCGCCGCACATACCCGCCGTCCACGCCGCACACTGGGAACCACAGGCCACCCATTCTGCTCTCTCTATGATAGCAGAGTTCCTGTGAGCCGGTGAGGAGCTTTTTTCATTGGTTCCTGACCCTGTCTATCAGTGTAAGCCAATGGGAGTTGCTTACATTGATCAACATGGCCAGGAGCCAATTAATTTCCTTACCTGCTCACAGGGCTCTGTCGTCATAGAGACGAGTGAGCTGCGGCGGGGAGATTGCAGTGAGATCGGTGGGAGCTACGAGAACACGTGACGGTGATGTGAAATCTACACCCTGCCAGCCACATCCGCATCAAAATAGGGCGTAGATTTCAAATGGCGCTTTCCATAACGGGTTAAAACAGAAGGCATTTGTGATTATTCAGATCGGAGGGAGCATATGAGGTCTCCCATAATGCATCACTGCTGAATATGCAAATCATCCCTTTGTTGTCCCTGTAAGCTAAATACACCTCCAGATCCGCTGGAATGCAGTGATGTGTCAGAACCTGAGGTGTGTGGGGTATGGAGGCTGCTATATTTCCTGACACAGGCGGCTGTCTGCTTGATCCTCTGTCTCTCTAATACAGAACAAGCTGCAGATCAGGGGCTCTGACTACATTTGCTGCATGTTTATTTCTGGGACACGACTGATGCCAGAAGATCAGCAGGGCTGCCAGCCCATTAATATTGTATAAAAGGAAATAAATATGGCAGCCTCCATATCCCTCTTACATTGGGTTCCCTTTAACATCAAGGAAAGAGGGGTGGATAGGATGAGACATCAGAAGAGCATTAACACTTTCCAACCCCATTTCTGGCTCACCCATCCCAGCACTTACTATTTTACAGTATGATTACTTACTTACTGTATGATTTATCGCTGTAGTTGGCGGTTCGGCTGGAGTTTGGATTTATAATGAACGCTGGGTGTGTTCTCTATGCAGCGAGGCAGGGGTGTGTGATGTGCAGGACTGGCTGGGCGGGGGTGGCAGATAATTTGGCTTCTGTATGATGTAGCGTTTGGCGGTTTGGGTTTATCACTAATGCTGGGTGTTCTCTCTCTGCAGTCCGTCGTGCGCAGCTGGTACATCCGCAGCTTCGGCCACTTCCTGACTCGCCTCCAGGGGAACGTCCTGCAGTTCAACCCGGAGCTGGGAATGTTTACCAGCATCGCTGAGTCCCAGCAGGACAACATCCTCCACCAGGCGCAGGCCCAGTTCCGCATGGTGCGTATCTCTGCTGCCGGCTGCCTGTCCGTGGGGCGCTTCCTGCCTGGCCGGGGATAATGATGCTGGGAGGGGAGGAATAGGCGTGGCAGTTGCCGGACCGCATGCTTCCAGTCACCAGATTATGACAAGCCTTATTTCAAGCACTTAAGGCTCATACACACATCAGACCATAGTCTTTGGAAAATGAAAGATCACAGACCAATTTTACCCCCTTCCATGTAGTATGAGAGCCATACTCTACACAGTCTATTCTATGGAGCTGAACTCCCCATGAGACAGAAATCTTTGCAAGATGCTGCACACAAAGATGCTGTATAGACACACAAGATCAGTATCTGCAAAAGATCCGTTCCTGCAAAATGCATTCAAAGTCTATGAGATCTGCAGATCATCATACACACCTTGTTTAACTGACATTCATCTGCAGATCAGATCCACCAGGATGGATTTTCAGATCTGCAGATGATTGTCTGATCTGCAGATGAATGTCAGTTAAACAAGGTGTGTATGATGATCTGCAGATCTCAGACTATGAATACAAGACTTTGATGTGGAGTTCAGCTCCATAGAATAGACTGTGAAGGTATGGCTCTCATACTACATGGAAGGGGGTAACATTGGTCTGTGATCTTTCATTTTCCAAAGACTATGGTCTGATGTGTGTATGAGCCTTTACCCTTGTTCTCATGTACGAGGAGAGATTACTACAGTGTCTTCCTATGGGAGAATGCGGTGTTACTATTTCAGTCTGCAGTAATGATTTGAGCAGTGGGAAAAGTGAAGCAGCTTTTTAGACATGCCTAGAGTCCCACGCATACACTGCATTTAAAGAGGCCCTGTAGTGAAAATAACATGAACACTTTTTTTTCAATATTTATTTATTGATTTAGTCAGTGTTTGCCCCATTGTAAAATCTTTCCTCTTCCTGATTTACATTCTGAAATGTATCATTTGTGGTGACATCTTTAGTTCTGCCAGGAATGTCCGTTACTGAGAGATCTATGCATAAAGGGAGATACTGCTTGCTTGTCAGTTGGAAAAAGCTGTTATTTCCCACAATGCAACGAGGTTCACAGACTGCAAACCATCAGGGCCATGGTCATGACATCACATTGTGGGAGGGGTTTCACCACAATATCAGCCACACAGACCCTCTGATGGTCAATTTTGAAAACAGGTGAGGATTTCTTGTGTGAAAGGGGGTATCAGCTACTGATTGGGACAGTGATCTGCAAACTTGTCTCTCCAGCTGTTAAGGAACTACAAGTCCCACAATGCATTTATGAATCATGACTGTGGCTGTCAGACTCCTGCAATGCGTTGTGGGACTTGTAGTTCCTTAACAACTGGAGAGCCAAGTTTGCAGATCACTGCATTGGGATGAAGTTTAATCCTTGGTTACAGTTTTCTCTTTAGAGATGCCCTGTAGTGACACATAGTAGAATGCAGTAAATTATTCAGGATACCCACTTTTATAGCAATTTTTCTGGTTTCAACATCATAAACACTCCCTATATCTATATATTGGTATGTAGCCCCGCCCTCCCAGTGATGTCACAGCCTAGGCTGTTTAGCTATGTGGAATTCTCCTTGAGCACTCTGGGTCACCAGGCAATGTTTTTACAGGAAAATAAAAATGGGCATCCTGAATTGACTGCATGCTACTATATGCCATTAGAGTGCCTTAAAGTGAACCAGAGACGAAGCACCTTTGTGTATTTTACCATATATATCAGTGGGAACATTAGATAAAACATCTACCCTGATCTCTGTTTCATCCTCACTGCTCAGCCTGCTTGTTATCAGCCCTGAGAAAATCCCCGACTGAGCATTCAGTCTGGCTTTGCTCAGGAATCATTATAGCTGAGTCATTATAGCAGATCCAGCAGGGGGGAAGGTTTGGGCTTGAAAAGACATCAGAGAAGACAGACTTAGCTGTAATGATTCCTGAGCAAAGCCAGACTGGTCAGTCAGGGATTTTATCAGGGCTGATTAGAAGCAGGCTGAGCAGTGAAGAATGAAACAGAGAGCAGGGTAGGTGTTTTCTGTAATGTTCCCACTGATATATATGGTAAAATACAAGAGGGTGCTTAGTCTCTGGTTCACTTTATACTGTAAGACTTCAGTGTTTTGTAGTACTTGTGATAATCAACCTTCTGTAACCTCTAAGCGCTACTTTCAACTAGCACCTGGCTGTCGGAGCATCTACAGACCACCAAGGGTTCATTGTGTGACTAATAAATGTTCAAGGGGTGGGGCTGAGGTCAGAAGGGGCGGGTCTTACGTTCAGGCTGCTGTCCATTCTGATGAGAAACATGTGGTTTCTGCATTTGATGGTGGAAAGATGTGACGGCTCTCGCATTCTGTATCTCCTCAGGCCCAGGAAGAAGCTCGCCGGAACCGACTCATGAGGGACATGGCTCAGCTCAGGCTCCAGGTATGCCTCCAGTACAGTGACCCCTTGCTTATCTCTGCCTTTTAATGTTATCGCATTACTTTCACTGGTCTGACGCAAACACCCCTTCTCCATGAATCATGAGGGGAGGGGGGAATCTCTCGCTCTACATCTGTTAACCCTCTGTTAACACAGATGACAGGTCTCACTAGCTTAACCTCCTCCAGCTCGGGGTAACCTGCGCAGGAGGATTTCTCAGGCCTCGCTGGGCCGATTTTCACAATTTTTTTTTTTTTATTGCACGAGGCTAGCACTTTGCTAGCTGCGTGCATATTTCGATAACGATCTAGCTCATCCGTTGTTAGACTTAATGGTCGTTGGCTGCTTTTTTTTTAAACGATGGTCGTTTGAAATGATCGGGGAACAATCGTTTCAAACGACTATAGTTGCATGTGTGTACGCACCTTCACGCAGCTGTAGTTTTGTCTCCCTGAATGAGCTGTTCAGCCTTTGAGGGTTGGCTGTCTGAGGAGAATAATGCATTGACCTGCGCACAGCTAGCAGGCTGAAATGCATCTATCTGCAGCATAAATAAACATTCTTGTGTGTGTGTGTGTGTGTGTGTGTGTGTGTGTGTTTTTCTTTATTGTAGTCTGTAGTCTTCGCATAACAGCTTTTGCCTCTGATATTTAACATGAAAAACAAAATGCTTACACAGCTACTTGGACATAATTTACATTGTCATTTAACAACACTTGGTTTTTGATAGTTGCCCTTTAAATTTGCATGCTAGCCAGATAAATTGGCATCTCAGTGACGGTCCCCAGTGACAGATCTACACAAACAGCAGCTGTATATACAGAGGGACTTTTGGAAGATTTGCCATTCATAAAGCTGATCTGACGTGTCTGTTTGCGGTTGTACTGTAATCCAAAAATAGCATCTTATAAATAGTCCAGACTAGTATTTCCATCAATCTCCTTTCCTTTACAACACATTATATAGCTGCCTTCAACATATTCTAGTGTTTCAATCAACCACTATATCTTATAACGAATGCTGCCCCCCTTGTTTATTCACTTACTATGCTCTGCTCATGCCACTTGCTATTTTTGTCAGGATTTGGTGGGAAATTATCATTTGATATGGTGCTTAAAGAGACACTGAAGCGAGACTAAATCTCGCTTCAGCTCTCATTTATAGCAGGGGCACGTGTGCCCCTGCTAAAACGCCGCTATCCCGCAGCTGCACGAGGGTCCCTTCACCCCAACCCACCCCCCGCAAAAGATGGTCGGAAAGTTGGTCGTACATTTCTTTCTTCCTGGAGGCAGGGCTAACGGCTGCAGCCCTGCCTCCCAGCGCCGTCTATTAGACGCGCATCGCCGCCTCTCCCCCGCCCCTCTCAGTGAAGGAAGACTGAGAGGGGCGGGGGAGAGGCGGAGATATGTGCTGACAGACGCGCGTGGGGCAGGGCTGCGGCGGTTAGCCCTGCCACAACCAGGAAGCGCTCCCCCGCTGTACGGAGGGGATTTGGGGGGACAGGGACCCCCGTTAAGCCGCGGGATAGCGGCGTTTTAGCAGGGGCACAAGTGCCCCTGCTATGAGGTCTGAAGCGAGATCTATTCTCGCTTCAGACTCTCTCTTTAACCACTTCTCTACCACAGGTTTTTTTCCCCTTTAAAAGCTCTTCCCATTCATTCAGTAATAACTTTATCACTAATTATCACACTGAAATGATCTATACATTATTTTTGCGGGAAAAACTAGTCTTTCTTTGGGCAGTATTTTATGCTAAGAATTATATTATTTTATATGGATTTGTCAGGGAAGAAGGAAAAAAATGAAAAAAAATCACCATTTCTCAGCTTTCAGCCATTGCAGTTTAAAAAATAAAATGTGCTGTTGTAGATAAAACACACATTTTATTTGCCCAATTGTCCCGGTTATTACAATGTTTAAATTGTGTCCCTAGTACAAAGTATGGCGATAATATTTTATTTTGGGTTAGGGGTGAAGGAGTTTAAAAAATAATGAAAATGTATTTAATTTTTTTATGTACCGTAAGTGAATAATGGTGTATTTGGAAGTAGTTTTACTTTTTGGCCACAAGATGGTGCTATACGTACTCAGTTTTCTAAAAATAGAAAACAGAACCAAATATTTACATGTGTTTATAGGTGTTTGTAAACAAGGACGTAGAAAAGCGTGGCAGAAGTTGCTAAGTGGTTAATGTAACTACTGATGGAAAGTGACTTTGGCACGCACAAACGTGATTTAGGCCTCATTCACAACTATACCCACTGCCGTGCACATTTCAGCAGCACATATGGTGTGCGACACGTAGGAACGTCAGAAGTAGGTTAGGGTTAATAAATTGCTTCCGCCAATTTTTTTTTTTCTTTGTATTTATTTGTAGTTGAGGGCTATGAAATGCTGAGTTGAATGCAGTTTTTCTGCAAAGATATGCAGCGTGGAAACGGACCAGTACAATTCAGAAGCTGCTGCATTTTATTGGTCCACGTCTGAGCTGCATACTTTTGCAAAGAAACAGCATAAACTTGAATTGTTGGGGTGCCATTGACTGTTACTAGATATTTGTAACCAAATGCGTCATTGTGTGTTCTTGCGTGGAGTGGTTTTGCGATGTTATGGCTCTTATTATTCTCAGTAACGTTGACTACATAATATTCGCACTAATTTGGATTATTGGTGGAATGCTTATTTGATTGGAATTTACACATCCACTTCCACAGTCATCTGTGGTGCTAACTTATTTATTTTCTTTCTTGATTGATTGCAGTTGGAGGTATCACAGCTGGAGGGCACACTTCAGCAGCCCAAATCACAGTCCGCCATGTCTCCATACCTTATCCCAGACACTCAGGCCCTCTGCCAACATCTGGGAATCATCCGGCAGCTGGCAAACAGCGGGCGCTTCATCATCATCATCCCACAAACTGGTAAGAGGAATGGTGAACTTCCATGTTTAACGTAGAACTAAATATTCCTGGCAGATCCCTGCAAAATTCAATGTGCAGTATTGTATACTCTGTAATGTGCTGCAGGAGATTTCAGTTCCATATAAATAATAATAATAGGGTAGGACATTAGGCTATGACTATGGTAGGATTAGATTGTAAGCTCCTCTGAGGACAGTCAGTGACATGACTATGTTCTCTGTAATGTGCTGCAGAAGATGTCAGTGCTATATAAATACATAATAATAATATGGTAGGACATTAGACTACAACTATGGTAAGATTAGATTGTGAGCTCCTCTGAGGACAGTCAGTGACATGACTATGTACTCTGTAATGTGCTGCAGGAGATGTCAGTGCTATATAAATACATATTACAGTACCCTTTTTTTGTCTTTTAGAAATGTTTTGCATCCTTTACCGATACTTATGGTGGTGGTTTTTTTTTTTTCATTTGTATAGTACTTCAATAAACCTTTCTATAAAAAAAAAAATCTTGTGATGTCTTCGCAGTAATGGTAGCATGCCATAGACTTGAAAACGGCTGGAGGATTGTAGGAGACGTAGGCGCTAATGTTTACTTCCTGTCCACCTACAGTTATCGATGGGTTAGATTTTCTAAAGAAGGAAAATGCTGGCGCTCGTGACGGGATCCGTTACTTGGAGGCAGAGTTTAAGAAAGGAAATCGGTAAGCTTTGTGTCATTGGAGTCTGTTTTGAGGGGGCGGGGTGTGTTGTGAAGGGGCGGGACTTGTCAGTAACTGGGTCTTTGCTCGCTGCAGGTACATCCGCTGCCAGAAGGAGGCGGGGAAGAGCTTTGAGCGGACGAAGCTGAAGCGGCAGGATGTTGATGCCTGGTAAGACAACGGTTTCCCTCTCTGGTGATTCTGGTCTCTGCTTGTTTCAGACTCGCCTGGATCTTTCTATTTCAGCCTCTTGCAGAGCTCTGTTCTTATAGAATATGATGAAAATCTCGCCCATCTTTGGATACCCGGCTTGCACGCTGCCTTGTACATTGTTTATTCTCTATCCTTTAGCTGTTGAGGGCAGGGCTCTCTCCCTTTTTGTTTCTTGCCATTGCTGTGCCTTTTGTTAGACACGATATATTAGTCAATGTGACATTTATGCTACCACTGAAGCAGGTAATTTGGCCTCTGAAGGCTCCTGGGAAGTTTTTGTATGCTGCCATAGGTGCCCATATGTCTAATTGGAGATTTCAAGCCCGCTATTTGTACTCGCAGTTAGTATAACCGGCAGCCCTGGTGCCCGCTATTCCTATTGCCTTTCAGCGCCTGATAAAAATGGCATGCTGCAGGGATGCCGGTGTGACTATCTGTGGGGATTGTGATAGGAATCGATTAGGGTTAGGCATCGGTTGGGGGTGGTCAGTTAAAGTGAGGCATTGGCTGTGGGGTCGGTTAGGTATCGGTTGGAGAAGTGGCGTTAGGGCTAGGCATCAGTTGGGGGGTTGGTTAGGGTTAGGCCTCGGTTGGGGGGGGGGGGGGGGTCGGTGGCGTGCGTTAGGCATCGGTTGCAGGTGTTGGTTACAGTTACACAGGGTAAAGCACGTCTGGGGAGGCACCCAAAAATAGTATTATGAGGATGAACACATTCTAATAAAAGGAGGTCTCATACCTCCAATGAAGACTCACGTTGGTGAAAAAAGGAGTCTTTATTTAAAAGAAAAACGGTTATACTGTAGACAACGCGTTTCACGGGACTCAGCCCGCTTCCTCAGGTCAATACAAACCGATAACCTTAACTACAAGTCGTGTGGTGCGAGGGCGCCTTAGAAAAACTGGTTAGTTAAGTTATTGGTTAGAGTTAGGCATCAGTTTGGGGGGGGATCGGCTAGGGTTAGGCGTCAGTTGGTGTGTGGGGGGGGGGGGTGGTTAAGGTTAGGCATTGGTTTTGGAGAGTCGCTTTAAGTATTGGTTGAAGAGGGGGGGACAGTTAGGGCTAGGCGTTGGTGACGGTGTCATGGATGTAGGGTAGAGACCTCCTCTATTACTCTGCCGTGCCCACTGCATGTATATACTAACAGATAGTGAGGCAGTGTTCTGATTATACCTCGCTCTGCTCCTTCCAGGCACCTCTATAAGATTCTGGATAGCTGCAAGCAGCTGACAGTGTCACAGGGCAGCAATGAGGAGGAGACTGCGGGAATGGTCACCATTATAACCGGCTTCCAGTTTGAGGACCCAGAATGTTTCTCCTCTGCCATGCAGGTGCGTAAGATCCCTGAGCCGTATGTACTGTGTGTATGGAGCAAATTATACTGTTGGGTCCATATATACTTTGTTTCTAGTTTTGGTTCTGTACATTACCACAATGAATTTTTCATGAAACAACTCGGATGCAATTGAAGTGGAGACTTTCAACTTTAATTCAGTGTGGTGAACTAAACAATTGCATAAAAAAGTGAGGCAACTAAAGCATTTTTTGTAACGCAATCCCTTCATTTCTGGGGCTCAAAAGTAATTAGACAATTGACTCGAAGGCTATTTCATGGGCAGGTGTGGGCAAGTCCATCACTATGTCATTATCAGTTAAGCAGATAAAAGGTCTGGGGTTGGTTTGAGGCGTGGTGCTTGCATGTGGAAGCTTTTGCGACAAGATTTTGCTCCGGGCGCACTCTGCTCATCATACACGCGCACCACGCGGTTGCCTAGTAACATGGCCACGTGTATGTTGCCTGACGTCATACGTGCGCGTGTTACTAGGCAACCTCATGGGGTGTGTGTGTGTGTATGGAGAGTGAAGTGCGCCCGGAGCCTGCGGGGACAAGTGCAGGTGCCATGAGACCAACTGTGGGAATAAAATGTCGCATTGTCGGTCGGCATGCATTTGGCGGCACCGATTTTTTAATTGAATCGGATGGTCGATCGGCCGCCAAGTCGCCTGATGTATGGCTACCTTAACTAACTTAATCCCCCCCTTCCTTTGAAGAGTTTACACAATTACCTTCTGGCTTACTTAATGTGAACCAGAGACAAAGCACCCTCATGTATTTTACCATATAGATCAGTGGGAACATTAGAGAAAACACCTACCATGCCCTCTGTTTCATTCTTCACTGATCAGCCTGCTCCTTATCAGCCCAGATAAAATCCCCGACTGAGCATTCAGTCTGGCTTTGCTCAGGAATCATCATAGCTGAGTCTGTCTTCTCTGATGTCTTTTCAAGCCCAAGCCTGCCCCCTTCCGGCTTTGCTATAATGACTGAGCTATAATGATTCCTGAGCAAAGCCAGTCTGAATGCTCAGTTGGGGATTTTATCAGGGCTGATAACAAGCAGGCTAAGCAATGAAGAATGAAACAGAGCAGGGTAGGCATTTTCTCTAATGTTCCCACTGATATATATGGTAAAATACGAGAGTGCTTCGTCCTGTAGATGCTCTTTTTTTTTTTTTTTTTATGAGGTGCTAAGGCAGTAACCTGCTGTAGGCTAGTCACGTTGATAAATCCCCGTTGTAACGTTGTTTTGTGTTGTCTCAGTCTGCCCTGCAGGCCGCCACAAGCTCCAATATCGAGATCAAGAACATCCTAGATTTCTACAAGCAGTGGAAGGAGATGGGTTGAAGGTCCAGAGGTGTGAAAGGTGATGGCAATTTGTGAAAGAAATCCAAACACGACCTTTACACTTCCTCCTGAGCCGACACGGCGTTCCAAATGGTGACCATTTGGGAAAAAAACCTAAAAATGCAACCAAACGGCAAAAGATCTTAACCAGCAAGCTTGGAATCTAAAGTAACATCATTTTTTGGTATGTCTTGCACAAAACAACGGAGCTGCCGGCATCTCTGAGGGATGGTGGCAGATCTGCAGTCTCGGGTAACAGAAGCATGTCCATCCGAGGCTGGAAGAGGAAGTTCGGTGTCCATCTCCTGCTGTGTGAGCTTGGTGTTTGTCATGTGGCCTCGTGGTCTCAGACTTCCATCTTCCAGGCTTCTGGCTGATCTGACCGGACCGTGACCAGATTCTTTTCTCTTGTGTAGTGTGGTGATCGGACAGCGTCCTACTTTCCCGAACGCTCTACCCTGCTTGTTCCCAGATCCTTCCTCACCCTTCCCTCTCCTCATCCTGTATCCTCCCATCCGAATACCCAGCATCTCGCTACCCACGCCTCCCGCTATCCCAAATGCCCTGGTTTCTCTACTTATGTTCATGTCGAATGATTTTCCCACCGAGCGGAATAAAATAAAGAAAACCAGAGCTTTTATCTTACATGAGTGGAGAAATGAGATGTTTTTATTAAGTGGTGTCCGGGGTGGGAATATATTAACCCTTAAAGGGAACCTTAACTGAGAGTGATATGGATGTTTCCTGTTAAACAATACCAGTTGCCTGGCAGTCCAGATGATCTCTGTGGCGGCAATAGTGGCTGAATCACACCCTGAAACAAGCATGCAGCTAATCCAGTCTGACTTCAGTCAGAGCACCTGATCTGCATGCTTGTTCCGGGGCTGTGGCTAAAAGTATTAGAGACACAGGATCAGCAGGTGATTCAGGCAACTGGTATTATTTTAAAAGGAAAAATCCATATCCTTCTCAGTTTAGATTCCCTTTAAAGAGAACCTGAGTCCAAAAATTATTTTTAAAAAAAAGATACTTGCCTAAGGAGAGGGAAACCTCTGGACCATCCATGCTGCCCTCTGGTCCTCTGCCCGGGACCCTCCAGCTGATTGTGGCTGCGCTTTTTTCTGGCACGGCCATGCCTGGGTAGTAGCATGGATCCGCTCATGCATGAGCGGCTCTGGCTTACTGCGCAGATGCAGCCGTACTTGGTGTTTTGCCCCAAAACATTGGAGTTTTAAACCCTGCTACAAAGCGCACAGTACTTATAGTAGGTTAAAAAGAAATCTAGGCAAAACTGAAGAATTCAAACAATAATAGTATGCATTGTTCTATAATTCTATTGTAAATGTATCTTTAACCACTTGAGGACCCACCCTTTACCCCCCCTTAAGGACCAGCGCTGTTTGAAGGGATCTGTGCTGGGTGGGCTCTGCAGCCCCCAGCACAGATCAGAGGGCACGCAGAGCGATCAGATCGCCCCCCTTTTTTCCCCCCTATGGGGATGATGTGCAGGGGGGGTCTGATCGCTCCTAGTTGCGGGGGGGGCACCTCAAAGCCCCCCTCCGCGGCGACATTCACCCCCCTCCCTCTCCTACCTCTCCCTCCCGGTGATCCGGGCTGCACAGGACGCTATCCGTCCTGTGCAGCCAGTGACAGGACGTCCCCTGTCACATGGAGGCGATCCCCGGCCGCTGATTGGCCGGGGATCGCCGATCTGCCTTACGGCGCTGCTGCGCAGCAGCGCCATACGATGTAAACAAAGCGGATTATTTCCGCTTGTGTTTACATTTAGCCTGCGAGCCGCCATCGGCGGCCCGCAGGCTATTCACGGAGACCCCGCCGTGAATTGACAGGAAGCAGCCGCTCGCGCGAGTGGCTGCTTCCTAATGAATCAGCCTGCAGCTGGCGACGCAGTACTGCGTCGCTGGTCCTGCAGCTGCCACTTTGGCGACGCACGGTATAAGCGTGCGGTCAGCAAGTGGTTAAGACAGTATTTGCAAAATCATGGCTACTTTCCCATCAGGATGTTGCGTTTGATGCGACGTTAAAGAGAACCAGAGATGAAGCAACCTCATGTATTTTACCTTATAAATCAGTGGGAACATGACAGTAAACACCTAATCTGCTCTTTGTTACATTGTTCTCTGTTTAATTTGCCTGTTATCACCTCTAAGATAAGAATCCCGACTAAGCAGTCGGTCTGGCTTTGCTACAGAATAATTATAGCTGAGACTGTGTTCTTTGCTGTCTTCAAGTCCAAGCCTGCCCCCTGCTGGCTTTGCTCAGGAATCATTATAGCTGAGTCATTATAGCAAAGCCAGAATCAATGCTCAGTCCGGGATTCTTATCTCAGCTAGATAACAGACACTTTTAGCAGTGAGGATGGAACAGAGAGCATGGTAAATGTTTTCTCTAATGTTCCCACTGATTTCTATGGTAAAATACACAAGGGTGCTTCGTCTCTGGTTCACTTTAAGGTCGCACAACATGCCCCTAACGCAACGCATTGTGCACTATAACTTGGTTATAGTGCATTTTTTAGCCCTGAATTTGGTGCGCCGTTTTCGTCGCACAGTCATGGAACGAAAACGGCGCATGCGTTACATATTAAAAAAAAAAATACTGAGCATGTGCAACACAACTAACGCAGCAGATTCATTGCTAAACGCACAGCATGCAGCACTTTCTAATAACGCCTCACGTTATACACAACGCAACGTGTGCACTGTGAATGTCGCACAGACTTAGTATTGCTGTGCGTTAGTCTGCGTTATATTTTCTAACGTGTGACTTTAACGTCTCACTGTGAAAGAGGCCTAAGTGTTAGTAATTATGAGTAAGCTTAAACATTCTATACCAAGTGTTGTAGCAATATCACCCAAGGAAGAGGAGACTCCGTCAATCCTCCGTAGGGGACAACACCTGGCGACACAATCCATCCCGTCTGTTGGTCTCGGCAAAGTCCCGGAGTCCAGGCGTTTTCCCAACCCAATTATACTCCTAAACCATAACACACACAAGCGCATACACGGTCGCTGTCATAGGCGCGTGATCACAGTATAAATCTGATATCCGCTTCTGCGCAATACAACACAGCCGAGTGTGGACACCTTGTGCTCACTGAATGGGAAAACAATGGCTTACTTAGTACACCTGCGTATCTCATGCACCATTATCCCACGACTACCCGCTCAAACTGGCTGTAGCAGGATTCAGGAATGCATCAACATTCTTCACTGAACCCAAATAGAATCCAGGACATCTGGAACTGAACTCTGATAATACCCAGGTACTGAACTACTGTATCTAGAAGCAAAGACATATGAAAGTGAACACCCCGTAAAGCACTTGTTGGTAATCTTTGGTGGGTCCTCTAGAGGCAACAGGGTACTGGAAGACTTCCTAGAAAGCCCCATTAGTATCCAGAGGCTTCCGTATTCTTAGGCAAGTATGTAATTTTGAACCTGAGGTTCAGGTACACTATAAACGATACCCGATGTGATATGATAGATGTGCATGTTGAGTGCCAAAGACGCACATAACAGTTTCTCTTTAGTCCGGACCTCGATGGACTATAGTAATCTTCGCTGAGTAGTAATTACAGCCATAAACCTCCTTCCTGGCAGAGAACAGCGTCTGAGTGCAGGGATAGATAAACGTCAAGTTCATATATTTTAGCTTCTAGGACACTGAAAGATTATCAGTCATCTTACTAATTATAATAATTATAAATGTGAATGTCGGATGTTTGTTACTCAATCACAAAACAATGGCTGAACGGATTTGAATAAAGTTTGGCACACACATAGTACATTACCTGGAATAACATATAGGATACTTTTTATCCCCATAACCAAAAAGTGGGCGGAGACAAATACAAATTTCACTGGGAAAATGTGTTCAAACTTTCCACAGTTGGTTACTGGGTGACTGAAATTAATAATCAGAAAAGTGGGTGGAGCCTGCAAAAGCCAATCAAAATTCACCTATTGATTTTCAAGGGGAATATTTAAAGAGAACCAGAGATGAAGCACCCTCTTGTATTTTACCTTATAAATCAGTGGGAACATGACAGTAAACACCTAATCTGCCCTTTGTTTCATTGTTCTCTGTGTAATCTGACTGTTATCACGTCTGATAAGAATCCTCGACTGAGAAGTCAGGCTGCTCCGTCTAGCTTTGCTACAGAAAGATTATAGCTAAGTATGTATTCTGTGGCGTTATTTCAAGCCCAAGCCTGCCCCCTTGTGGCTTTGCTATAATGACTCAGCTATAATCATTCCCAGCAAAGCCAGATTTAATTGCTCAGTCTGGGATTCTTGTGACTGCTGTTAAAAGACACTTTTAGCAGTGAGGAGGAAACAGAGAGCATGGTAAGTGTTTTCTCTAATGTTCTTACTGATATATATGGTAAAATACACAAGGGTGCTTCCTCTCTGGTTCCCTTTAATTGCTGCCATTCTTGCACTGTTAATGGCACAAGCCTCAAATTAAATAATTTTAATGTTTGGGTGTCGTCCTTCTATAGATTGCTAAAGTGTTGTTTATCTATGGCCCTTATTGCCTTGACCCCACATGAGCTCTGAGCGCTCTGAATGCCAAATGCCAGCTGTGAAGTTTGGAAGTAATTTGAGGTACTTTTTTGTGCTAATTTAATAAACCGCCTTGGCTCTGGGTATATTGTACCTCCCTGGTATCCCTGCTCTGGGTAACTCCTAGCAAGAGTATGTGACCAGCAAGGCAGGCCCGTGTGTCTCCCCTCCAAGTGAGTTAACCAAGGCCACCCCCCCCCTTGAGCGGGGTGACAGCAGGCAGCCGCTCTCTGTGCAGCAGGAAACTTCTGGTGAAAGTACTCTTGGCCAGGTACGCTTCTGTATAGTGATTTATTTGACATTAACTAAACAAAGCACTTCCACAGAAACAGACAACAAACTCTACCACTGAGTGTCTGAGCAGGACTGGGAAGAGGTTTGTGTCTGGCCTTAAACATACAGCGGACCTACACTAACAAATTGTGAAAGTTGCCTTTGTTGCCTAATTCTAGAAACTGCTGCTTGTTTCACTGTAATGCCGACCTCTTAGGTTCTGTTATTACCATCATGCTTCTACAGCAGGCATGACTAGTCTGTATGGCCTCTTCCATGGATGGCGCACATATAGGTCAGTTCTGCCTCCCGGCTGCTGACCACAAGTGCCTTCAGGCTGCGAATACATGCCACCGAATGGCATCTTTTGGTAACACCATGTGACACGGTCAGCAGCAAATGAAGTCTGTTGTCACGTCTGAAGAGTGCAACCGCCCTGCTCAAAGGCCACTCCATAGGGGAGGCTGCCTGACCTTTGCCCGTGCCAAGCAAGCGCCTGGCCGGTGATCAGGCAGGTGAGGTGAATTCACCATCTTCAGCTGTCAGTGGAAAAGAGGCCTAAGCAGGGTCAAGTTTCTGGAGAGGCTAAAGAGGCCCGGGCCTTGGGTGGCTACAGCCCCAGGGGGGCACCTGGTCATGAAGAGGTTGATACATACATATGAAGGAGGAGGCCGCAAATTGGGATCAACGCATAATAAAGGGATGTTATTGTCCAAGGGAGCTGTTCATTATCTCCCTGGTGATATGATTCCTTCCTGATTTTAGGGTCTAAAAACGGTACAAATTTTTCATGTGCTTTTAGACCCTAAAAGCAAGAAAAAAATCATACCCCCAGAGCCTGGAGCAGCCCCCTGCACTTACCTTGGGATTCAACGCTGTAGTTCTCCCTCTGTCCTCCAGGTGGTGCTGTATCCCTATAGAGAGATTGCCTGCTGTCCTCATGACGACAAAAGGCGATCTCACCAGAGGGATCCAGAGCCTCCAAGGACCAGAAGGAGAATGGCTGCCGATGTGTGAGTTCAAACACCCGCTGCACGCTATACTCTGCACAGACCTGGTGGCTACCACGAGTCAGGCTTGGGGTTACAGCTCTGAGCTGTGGTTTTCCGCCCCGAGTCTGACTTGGGGTTACCGCTGAAGAGGTTGAAGAGATGGGATGCAGTATATATAGATGATGGGATAGGAGGGGTGTGATGCTGCACAGAGAGGGAGTCACAACACACTTGGCCTAGGGGCGAAAAAAGTATAGATCTAGACTTGGGCTTAAGAGTCAGAACACCTGATCTGCAAGTCTTAAAAGCTGAGATATTAATAATTCCAAGTTGATGCTATAGTATGCAAATTTAGTATGTACATTAATGCAGGTTTAAAATAGACCGACCAAACCCTCCCGAGCCCAATCCTTTTTCAAGCTGCATAAATGTACATATATTTACATAATGCAGCATCAATTGGGATGTAATTCTGTCTCATTGGCCATCTGTTCTAAAAATAATATTGTTTGATTGGGAGTGCTAAAAACAGACTCTTAGCATGAGTCCCTTTAGGCTACTTGCACACCAAGACGTTGTGTTAGGTGCCACGTTAAGGTCGCATAACGTGCACCTAACACAACGTATGGTGCTGCAAGAGCCGACGGTAGAGTGAGCCGCGTTAGGCGGCTCGATTCCTATAATGTCTCCCAGAGTGGCGCTGATTGGCCAGCGGGACAACGTGATGCGGAGCGAGACACTCCGCATCACGTGGTCCCGCCGGCCAATCAGCTGCCGCCAGTGCAGTGAATATTAAGTAGCCATGTGCGCGGCTACTGTAGCTGGCTCTCCCCGCCTCCTCTCCGCCCCCCACTGCGCATGTGCAAACAGTCTAACGCGGCTATAGCCGCTGTAACGCCGTAGCATGCTGCACTTTCGGGAGAACGTGCAGCGCTACATGTAACGCAACGTGGGCAGTGTGAACAGCCCACTTGTGTTACATTGCTGTGCGTTGGGGGAGCGTTACAGGCGCACTAACGTGCGCCTGTAACGTCTTGGTGTGTAAGCAGCCTTAAAGTGTAACTCGGGCATAAAATCTATTTTTTTTTTATCTGGTAAACTAGTAGTAAGGATACTAACCAGGCAATCCAAAAGTTAGAGACTCCGAGCAGTGCCCAAATTTAAAAGAATACACTTACCTGGGGCTTCTTCCAGCTCACCGTAGGCGGCGAGGTCCCACGGCATCTTCCTGGCTCTTCTTCAGCCCCCGCCGGCCCCCCGTTATCGGCGTCACCCGGGCCTGGTGTCGGCCAGCTCTTCTTGGTTATTGATGTAATGCGTCATCACGGCGGCCGGTGTGACAGGTCTGGCTCTCCATCGCGTATGGCTGCTGATCACGTGATCATTATGATCGCCGGCGGATCGTACTGATTACCAGTAACAGCTGCGGCAGTGGGGGGAAGAGGATCCCAGCCGTTCCTGCAACGATCTGCGTTCCCCATTGCTCTGGCCGGCATCTCAACTCCGTCTGACGTCAGCGCCGGGTCCCAGCTTGATGACGTCATCAAGCCGCAACCCGGAACTGAGCGGCAGTAGGAGCAGAGATGCCGGTCGGAGCAGAGGGGGCTACTGCGGCTCATCGCTGGAGCCTGGAAGGTGAGTGAAGGCTGCTGCACACAGGGGGGACACACAGCCCAGCATGCAAAACTGGTGATCTGGCTGCCTGACTCCCCAAACTTGCCCCCCCCCCCCCCCCCCCCCCTGCAAAAACGCCAGGCGGCCGGTCCTCAAATGGTTAAGCAATACCAGTTGCCTGGCAATCCTGCTGATCCTCTGCCTCTAATACTTTTAGCCAAAAACCCTGAACAAGCATGCAGCAGATCAGGTGTTTCTGACATTGTTAGTTCTGACAAGATTAGCTGCATGCTTGTTTCTGGTGTGATTTAGACACTACTGCAGTCAAACAGATCAGCAAGGTATTGTTTAAAAGAAAATAAATATGGCAGCCTCTCACTTCAGTTGTCCTTTAAGAGGGGTGCTGAGGTTTCGCCCTGCAATATAGGATTTCTCAAGACCGTATGATACCCTGCGCGTACCTGAACTTGTTTTATACCAGATACCCTGTTCAGACATCATACTATCAACCAATGTGTATGTACATAGCTTGACAATCGAAACGCTATCTGTGTGCAAATATAATGAGCAGGGCTGCTCAAATCCGGATCCGGGAGACATCTGGATAGTTCTATCCGGATATCTCCCAGTTACCTGTGCGGGGTGGGCAGGGGGGTCAATCTTACCTGTCTTACGTCTTTTTCGGTCCGTCCCTCTGCGCCTCCCACGATGCGGTCCAAGCGGCGGTCATGTGATTACAAACACTTCCTCCTTCCGGGTTGAAGGCGGAAGTGTTTGTAATCACATGACGCGCGTGGAGCGCATTGTGGGAGGCGCCGAGGGACGGAAGAAGAAGATGTCAGACAGGTAAGATTGAAACCCCCCCCCCCCCCCCCTTCCCGCACAGGTTTACTGGGAGATATCCGGATAGTTACTATACGGGTATCTCCCGGATCCAGGTTTGAGCAGCCCTAATAATGAGATTGTACTGTAACAGAAATGGAAATACAATCATTATACTGTGCCTGTATTGCACTGCAATCAGTGGTGGTACTACTCTGAAGTCTCAGCAGTCTGGAAGCTGCAGCGGGCTAAGGGCAGATGCAGGTAGTAGTGATGAGATGTGAGTTTATGATCCTGCAGTGCAGCAGCAGTTACAATACCCCTACCAGCCGAGCTTCTCTGGGTTAGTAGGTTTCAGCGGGACAAATGGCAGCAGCTGGCACTGCCAAGAATAGCCGTTGTCACTTCCACTGGGAAATGAAAGGGGATCATCTGTCGTATTTATGGGCGCAATGGTGCCAAGATGTGATGGGAGGAAGATCTCCGGAACTGGCTCGTCGGGGACACAGCCTGGCTCAGACTTAAGCCACACACTGTGCAGTGACCCGTTACTCTGGTGTTCACTTCCTCCGCGCCTAGGACAGTAATGTCTACAGCGACGTCTACAGTAATTTTGATATACCCTCAGCCAGGGCAGTTTTTTGACATAGGCAAAGCAGGCAGATGCCTGGAGTGACGCCTGGAGTGACACCTGTAGGAGGGGGCGCCACAGATCTAGTCTTAGCACATTGTACTTTATGGGATTCTTATAGCCATCTGCTAGTTTTATTAACAAAGGGATGGATGGGACTTTTAACACATTAGGGCCTATTTCCACTAGCACGCATTGCAAATCAGATCTGGAAACACGCATGCGTTTTTATGCACGTTTTCACGTGAAAATCTGCGTTGTGATTTGAAAACTGCCTAGCAACATCACGTGAAACAGGAAGACAGGTAAAAGGAAATGACACTGTGCATGCTGGTTAAATATGCAGCTCCATTGACATGACATACATTAGCCGCGAATCGCATCCAGATTGCCACGTAAGCGTAAAAATGCAGCATACAATCCAAATTTTTCCCGCACCGCATAGCGTCTAAAAATTAGCTTTGGCTGGAAATAACTCCATTCACAAACGTGTTGCATCTTGGATGCGGAAATTGGCATCCAGAATCCGCGTGTAGTGGAAATGGCCTTAAATGGACAATGCTGTGTTGATTGTTGTAACTCTGATTGGATTTCAAGGTCAGTATTCTAAGCTGTAAAGACCCAGGCTATACATAACCAGCATAATATATATAAAGTGGGTACACGCCCCTCAAAACTGTTTTGGAAGTTATTTTTCTACATGGGTTCAGTGAGTTTGGGCCGATGAGATGTATATGGCCTGGTGATAATTTGTGGATCCTTTACAAACCTATTTTGAGAAATATTATTTTTGTGTGAACTGTCAATTTCTTATTGGTGCCCACAAAACGGATTGATATCCTATACAATAAAATGCAAGTGTCCCTGCATCATCCACTGAATGGTTGTGTGTCCCTGGCTTTTTTATACTGAGCATGTGCGCAGCCAGGGCAGTTAGGACACAGGGCCGGATCTGACAGTTTGCTGTGTGTGGGTCACAGAGGTTCTCATTGCATTGTGGCAGGGAACACACTTGACTTTCAGTTTTCCGCACGCGGTTTTCTGCATACTTTTTCTGCACACCTAGAGCTTGATTCACAAAGCAGTGCTAACTGTTAGCACGCCTGTGAAAACCCCCTTAGCACATCTAAACGAGCTTTTCGCGCGCAAAACGTAATGTGCGCAAAACTTTATGCGCGTAAAACTTTACGCGTGCTCTGCGCGAAGTGCCCATTAAAGCCCATGGGACTTAGCGCGCGCATAGGACTTTGCGCTTAGCGCGCGATCTGATTAAGAAAACCGGTGCTAACCCACCCTGGTTAGCGCGCCTAAAGACTTTAGACGTGCTAAGTAGGTTAGCACCGCATAGTGAATCAATCCCTAAGTGTGTTTCCATGCAGGAAAACGCGCACGTTTTTTCAAAGCATCTGATGTAACTGATAGAGAAAACTGCCAAAATGTGCAGAGTCATCATGCAGAATGTCAGGTTTTTTTTCTGAGTGTGAACAACACAGTAAGTGTGAACTAGCCCATTGATTAACATGAGTTCTCCGTTTTTCTGTGCGGAAAACGTGTACGAAAACTGTCAAGTGTGTTCCCTGCCTGTGGGAAATAACAGCTTTTTCCAACTGCCAAGCAAGCAGCTCCCTGTGTGCATATACTTCAGATAGTGGTGGGGAACGAGTCAGCGGGACGCGTATGTGCGCGCATTGCGGGGGCGATCTAGTGCCCGTTTTTTTTAACGGGCGGGCCTTTTTTTTACTAATAGGCTATAATCATCTTCTTCCTGAAATTGGGGTAGAGAGACAAAAGGTGCTTAGCCTGGGGCGCCAAAATTGCCAGAAACGGTCCTGCCCTCAGCATATGTTGCCTTTATCCAGGCCCGCCATCCAAATCATTAAACAAATGTGTGGACCCCATATAAAGCACACCTCCGGACCCCGCCTGAAGCCTGAGACTGGAGCTCTGTATGACTTTCTACCACACTATTCTCTTCCCTTCATATCAATGTTCCCATGAAACTTAATTTCATTCAGTCCTATGACATCACAGCGGTTCAGCCTATGGACACCTAGCATGGGAGGAGCTTGTTGCTCTCCCGGCGTCTTTTTAGCACCTTCAACTCCCTGCTTAAACCCACCCCCCCACCTTCTGTTTCCTCCCTCTCTGCCACAGATTTAGCCACCCACTTCACCAACAAAATAGTCTCCATCCGTCAGGAAATATCCAATCTTCAATCTTCACCTCCCACCTACTCACAACCTACTCCTTCTCCACCCTATCCTCCCCTCACCTCCTTCACTCCTACTACCACTGAGGAGGTCAACCACCTACTGCAGACTTCCCATACCACTACCTCCCCCCTTGACCCTATCCCTTCTGATCTACTTCAGCCTCACTTCACGGATCTGGCCCCAGTCCTCACTACCATGTTTAACCTCTCCCTATCCACAGGCACCTTCCCCTCAGACTTCAAGCAGGCCACTGTACTGCCTCTGCTCAAGAAACCCTTCCTCGACCCCTCGCTACCCTCCAACTACCGCCCGATCTCCCTCCTCCCCTTCGCCTCAAAACTCCTTGAGCGTCTGGTTCACAAACGCCTGACCCAGTACCTCAATGCCAACTCACTACTAGACCCACTGCAATCTGGATTTCGGCCTGCCCACTCAACCGAAACGGCTCTCACCAAAGTGGTCAATGACCTTGCCTTAGCTAAAGCTGAAGGTAAATACACCATTCTCCTCCTCCTTGACCTTTCAGCAGCTTTTGATACAGTAGATCATCCCCTACTCCTCCAGTCCCTCCAATCCATGGGCATTCACGATCTCGCCCTGACCTGGCTTTCATCCTACCTCTCCAACCGCTCCTTCACGACCTCCTTCAATGAGTCCTCGTCCACCCCCAACCACCTCTCAGTGGGAGTCCCCCAAGGCTCGGTCCTTGGCCCCCTACTGTTCTCCCTATACACATCCTCCATTGGCAAGGTTATCTCCTCCATGGGTTTTAACTATCATCTGTATGCAGATGACACCCAAATCTATCTCCACACCCCTGACATATCCACCACTACCATGGACAAGGTCTCCTCCTGCCTATCTGCCATCTCCTCCTGGATGTCCGCTAGGTTCCTAAAACTAAATCTAGACAAAACGGAATTTATGATCTTCCCACCCCGGTCATCCCTGGACCTCCCAGATGTGCATGTCACTGTTAACCACACTACTATTCACCCTACCTCTCAAGCCCGCTGTCTGGGTGTCACCCTGGACTCCGCACTCTCCTTCACTCCCCACATCCAAAACCTCACAAAGTCCTGCAACTTCCACCTTCGTAACATCTGTAAGATTCGCCCTTTCCTGACCCCTGCCACCACCAAACTCCTCATCCATGCCCTCATAATTTCCCGCCTCGACTACTGCAATGCCCTTCTGTCTGGACTCCCTAAGACCCGAATAGCCCCACTGCAGTCCATCATGAATGCGGCTGCCAGAATTATCCACTCCTCCCATCGTTCCACCAGGGCGGCTCCCCTCCATGAATCCCTCCACTGGCTTCCTATCCAGTCCAGAATCAGATTCAAGATATTGTGTCTGACCTACAAATCCATCCACAAAACCTGTCCAACCTACATTTCCGATCTTACTCAGAGGTACACACCAAGCCGCTCACTCCGCTCCTCCAATGAACTTCGCCTGACCGTCCCCCGCATCACCCAGTCCCATGCACGCCTCCAAGACTTCTCAAGAGCCGCTCCGACACTATGGAACTCCCTACCTCCACCCATTAGGGCAGCCCCCTCCTTCAACACCTTCAAGAAGGCCCTCAAAACTCACCTTTTCACTCTTGCCTACCACCCCTCACAATTGCTCTAAACCCACAGCCGAACTCTGGTCCCCTACCTCTCGTGTTCCTACCTCTCCCTCTAGATTGTAAGCCTTTGGGCAGGGTCCTCACTCCTTTTGTGTCCTACCTGATCATGCACCTCTATTACTGTGCACCCATGCTATGCATTTGAGTGAACCTAACTTGCCTAACTCCATGCTCCCATCCAGTGACTGACTAAGCATTACCTTGTACTCATACTGTGTTGTGTGATCTGGTTTTCTTGTATTCCTGTATTGTCATATTGCTGTTTGTCACCCCTAAATATTGTCTGTAACCTAAATTAATGTCCAGCGCTGCGTAATATGTTGGCGCTTTATAAATACAATAAATAATAATAATAATAATAATCCTGCGGGACGAGTATCTGCTTCCCTGAAAACTTCACTTTAGTTCCCAGGGAGGTAGATACTTGTCTCATTCTGTTTACAAGCAGCCCCCGCTCCCAGCATCACGCAGCTGTGCACAGATTGGTGAATGGGAATGTGTGTTCCCAAAGCCAATAAAAGTGTCTGATGAATGAATGATCATTCTGAGTGAATTGCAGGTGTTAATTGTTGACTCTTCCTTTGGAAACCAATAAAGTTTTTTTTCCCTATTAACTAGTTAGTGTTCCCGGGGCAGTTTATCTGCCCCGCAGGACTTAATCTAAAGTCCCAGGGGTGTAGATATACGTACCTCGCCGCACGTGACGGTTTTATCCACAGTAGCACATTTTATTTTAAAACCGTAATGGCCAAAAACTGAGAAATAATTATTTTTTTATTATTATTCTTTTAGAATTCATTTATAATAAAATAATTATTTGCAAAACACAAAAACGCACACGACAGAAAACGCGACCTTTCACTGACAAGTGTGCACCCAGCCTTAGTGATGAACTAGTTAATTTTATGCTGTGATTAATGTTTTAGACCAGATAGATGGAATGCGAGTTTTATCTTACTTTAAGGCCTGACCATTCATAATTTGTAAATAAAATTCCACAAGAGAGTTAAAAAAATTTTTTTAAAGAGAACCCGAGGTGGCTTGTAAGAATCCTATTAGCACACAGAGGCTGGGTCTGCATATAATGCCCAGCCTCTGCTGCTATACTGTTTCCCCCCAGCCCCCCCCCCCCCCGCGCGCTCTGCTGTCCCCATAAATAATCAGCCGTGCTAGCGACATGCAGCGTGTTGCTAGCAGGCTGTTTTCATCTACTCTGTCACTCTTGCCGCTCCCCGCCTGTGTCCCCTCCCTCCAATCAGCGGGAGTGGCAACATAGAGGAGGCGGGGGGAGCGGGGGGAGCGGCGAGAGTGACAGTACAGATGTAAACAGCCGGCTAGCAATGTCGCTAGCACAACGTTTGATGTATGGGGGGACAGCAGAGCGTGGGGGGGGGGGGGCCTGGGGGGAGCAGTATAGCAACAGAGGCTGGGCATTATATGCACACCCAGCCTCTGTGTGCTAATATAGGATTATTACAAGCCACCTCGGGTTCTCTTTAACCACATTTTCATTTAAGATAAATCCTATAAGATAAAAATAACTTACAAAATCGGTTCTAAATTTCTGTATCCCTGATTGGCTGGTTACTGTGGCAGAATAACTTATTCTTTTCTCTTAAATCATTTCTTCTGACAGGAAATTATACTGCAGGTGTTGCATCAGAAAAGTGTGATTGCTGAATTTGATTTTTGTTTTATTATTATTTGCACTAATTTTATTTTTATTTTGGAATTTGCCTGTAACCTCCCTTCCTAAGAATCATATTGTTTTTAGAGCTGAAGAAGGGCTGGCGCTGCCATTAAGGCAAAGGAGGCAATTGCCCAGAGCCCTGACCACTCAAGGGGCCCCTCTGCCGAACTACTGAACATGCGGGGGCCACGGGGAGCAGTCTGGGGGAGGCCACATGTGGGGTCCAGCAGTGCGGGAGTCACGGGAGCAGACTTTGATGGGGGAGCAGTCAAGGGGAGGCCACTTGGGGGTCCAACAGCGCAGGGGCCAGAAAACCGACATTGATGGGGGTAGGGGTCTCCCCAAGTTACATCTGCCCTTGGGCTCCCGTGTGGCTTAAACCGGCCATGTGAATCCCTATCCACTGTCGGTGTGAAGAAAGGTGCCCATACACTGGCTGATGGTCTGCAGATTCAACCAGCAGACCACTCTCTGATGGAATCTGATCAGAGAGAGATCTATTGCTGCCAGTGTAGTGCAAACAGGTTTCCAAGAGATTTCAGAGCATCTCAGTTTGAACCAAACACATCATATTCTTGTGGGAGGGCTCAGCGGGCAGTCACATGATGCCCAGGGCCCTTGCAGCAGCCAATCAGTGTCTGGCACTGAGCAGGAATATGGCTGATCGGTGGACGTGTTGCCCGGTTTAGCTAGAAGCAGCAGAAACATGCGGTTGTGTTGGAGGACGGCTCAGAGCATTCTCACACTTTGCAACTCAGCAGAATTTTTTTTCTCTCATTCGTAATCTGCACAAGAATGCAGGAAATCTTTACATTCCCAACATTTGTCTTATTGGCTTAAAGGGATACTGTAGGGGGGTCGGGGGGAAAAAAAAGTTGAACTTACCTGGGGCTTCTAATGGTCCCCCGCAGACATCCTGTGTTGGTGCAGCCACTCACCGATGCTCCGGCCCCGCCTCTGGTTCACTTCCAAAATGTGCGACTTTAAAGTTGGAAAAACACTGCGCCTGCGTGGCCGCATCTTCGCTCCCGCTGATGTCACTGGGAATGTATTGTGCAGGACCAGTACGGTCTGCAACCGGCGCAGTACGCACCTGCTGCGCTTATGTTGTCTACATCCTGACCCTGCATTGCAAGCATTCCAATATAATCATAAATGTGTCTGCTGTAATGAATCTTATCTCAGCCTGGCTTTATTCTGGTACATTGCCAGGGAAAGGGAAGTTTGTTATCTCTCCTCCCACATTTCTGTTCCTCACTGATTGGCTGAGGGCAGTTCAGTGGGACACATGGCTGAGAAGAGAAATACAACTCACCGCACTGCAGAAGCTGCTGAAATATGATCTATGCTGTGTTCATGTGTTTACAAAGCAAGCTAGATATGACAGTGCAGTCTTTAGTACAGAGCTCAAATTGATTGGGAATTGGTCTGTGGTGTATGGGCAGCCAGCAGATCTCTCTCTGCAATCAGATTCGGTCAGAGAGAGATTTGTCTTTTGGTCGAATCTGCCCATCATCGCTAGATGTATGAGCACCTTTAAGGAGGCTGCCTTATTTATTTTCTTTTAAACGATGCACATTGCCTGGCTGTCCTGTTGATCCTCTGCCTTTGATACTTTTATCCAGAGCCGGATCATCAACCAGGCATCTCAAGCACCAGCTTGGGGCCCCATCCTGGCAGCAGGTAAAGTCTTAACTTTATTGAAATTATAAAGTTTCAGTACAGTTCCTCCCCCCCCCCCACTCCACAAACTCACACAATGACCATTGCCAAGTAGCAGCAGGCAGGTGAGGGGGGACTATTTTCTCACCAGTCTGCTGCTGGCGGAAGAACACCCCTGGCTGACCCGACAATTAATCTTTAGTTCTGGTCAGGGAGGAAGAGCTGCCGGAGGTGGCGCTGCTGAGCACAGAGACGAGTCCCACGTGATGTGAGGAAGACGGAGAAGACAGGAATGCTGCTGCTGCTGCTCAGACTTCAGTAAGTATAATGGGATGGAGGAGGTCTGCTGCTACTGCCATAGTAGAGGTTTTGGTGAAATAAAGCCCCCACCATAGCCGCGGGAAGCCCCGCCCACAACCCGCGGGAAGCTCCGCCCCCATGACACTTTCCAACTCCCTCCATGAGCACCAACACTGACCTCTCTTCCCCTCCTGCAACTCACACTGGCTTCTCCCCCCTGCAACCCACACTGACCTCTCCCTCACCCCCCTGCATCCCACACTGACCTCTCTTCCCCTCCTGCAACTCACACTGGCTTCTCCCTCACCCCCCTGCAATCCACACTGACCGCTCCCTCACCGCCCTGCAACCCACACTGACCTCTCCCCCACCGCCCTGCAACCCACACTGACCTCTCTCCCCCCCCCCTGCATCCCACACTGACCTCTCCCTCACCCCCCTGCAACACACACTGACCTCTCCCCCCTGCAACCCACACTGACCGCTCCCTCACCCCCCCTGCAACCCACACTGACCTCTTCCCCCTGCATCCCACACTGACCTCTTCCCCCCCCCCTGCAACACACACTGACCTCTCCCTCTCTCCCATGCAACCCACACTGACCTCTCCCCCCTGCAACCCATGCTGACCTCTCCCTCACCCCCCTGCAACCCACACTGACCTCTCCCCCCCACCCCCGCAACTCACACTGACCTCTCCCTCACCCCCCTGCTTCCCACACTGACCTCTCCCTCACCCCCCTGCAACCCACACTGACCTCTCCCTCACCCCCCTGCAACCCACACTGAACTCCCCCCCCCCCCCTGCATCCCACACTGACCTCTCCCTCACCCCCCTGCAACCCACACTGACCTCTCCCTCACCCCCCTGCAACCCACACTAAACTCTCCCCCCCTGCATCCCACACTGACCTCTCCCTCACCCCCCCTGCAGCCCATACTGACCTCTCCCTCACCCCCCTGCAACCCACACTGACCTCTCCCTCACCCCCCTGTAACCCACACTGACCTCTCCCCCCCTGCATCCCACACTGACCTCTCCCTCACCCCCCCTGCAACCCACACTGACCTCTCCCTCACCCCCCCTGCAACCCACACTGACCTCTCCCCCCTGCAACCCACACTGACCTCTCCCTTACCCCCCTGCAACCCACACTGACCTCTCCCCTCCTGCATCCCACATTGACCTCTCCCCTCCCCCTGCAACCCGCACTGACCTCTCCCTCCCCAGCAGCGCCCACACTGACCTCTCCCTTACCCCCCTGCAACCCACACTGACCTCTCCCTCACCCCCCCTGCAACCCACACTGACCTCTCCCCTCCTGCATCCCACATTGACCTCTCCCCTCCCCCTGCAACCCGCACTGACCACTCCCTCCCCAGCAGCGCCCACACTGACCTCTCCCTCCCCAGCAGCGCCCACACTGACCTCACACTCCCCACTCCCCTTATGTGTGCCAAAGGTACCCTCAGTTCTTTTATGACATTATGTGGGCGGAGGGAGCAGAGGGGGTTAAGAATGGAGGGGGCCCAAATATGCTACATTGCTTGGGGCCCCATTTGGCCTTAATCCGGCTCTGCTTTTATCCATAGATCCTGAACAAGCATGCAGCAGATCTGATGGTTCTGACTGAAGTCTAACTGGATTAGCTGCATGCTTGTTTCAGGTGTGTGATTTAGGCACTACTGCCGCCAGAGAGACCAGCAGAGCTGCCAGGCAACCGTTATTGTTTAACCACTTGCCGACCGCATAACACCATTTGGCGGGAACGCGGCGGCAGCCCCATGACTGCTCCATGCCAATTGGCGTAAAGTCCTGGGGCGGAGTATTGTAGGAGATCACGCTGATTGGCTGGCGGAGGGAGGGATAAAAAATTAGAGGAATTTATTGTTAAATATTTGTAAAAAATAATTAAACATTGGGGGAGTGATCACAGCCCACCAACAGAAATCTCTGTTGGTGGGCAGAAAAGGGGGAATCACTTGAGTTCTGAGTTGTACGGCACTGCAGTGATCCCTTAAAGCTGCATTGGCCTAATTTGTAAACAATGGCCTGGTCACTAGGGGGTGGTTTAAAGGGACACTTAAGTCATCCCAAAAAAATGAGTTTTACTCACCTTCCGGTTTCGGCGAAAGGAGCCGACAGGCTGGGAACGCGAGTGATTCATCGCGTTTCCGGCCACAGTAGCACCCTGTATGCTGCTATAGCATATATCATTTACCATATAGCAGCATACAGGGCGCTATTGCTGCTGGGAATGCGAAGAATTACTCGCAATCCCAGCCTGTCTGCTCCTGTCGCCGAAACCGGAAGTGGCTGCCGGTGGGGACAGGAGGATCGGAGGGAGACGGCATTTTTTTGAGATGACTTCAGCGACCCTTTAAGCCTGTGGACCTTAAGTGGTTAACAGGAGATAAATATGGTAGCCTCCATGTTTCCTCGGGTTCCCTTTAATCGGGAATATGTGTGCAGCTGTGTGCCCCTGACAGAGATCTGGATTCTGGCATTCTGTAGGCCGGGCCCGCGTACTTCTCAGGAATGATTTGTGGAAGTTGGCGTCTTTCCCTGGCGCAGGGCTGGCTGCCCGCGTTCCCTTGGCGATGCCTCTCGGCACAGGAACACTGAATGTTAATGAGATCCGAGGAGGAAAATGGAGGTGACTTAATAATCCAGGACAAAGTTTAACCAAGTCCATGCTGGCGGGGAGAGATCAGCAGCTTCTCATGTCCCTACAGGAACTGCAGCGAAAGTAAAGTGATGAATAAAATGTTTATTTATAAGTTCCTTAGTCACTGTTTGCTCATTGTAAAATATTTCCTCTCCCAGATTTACATTCGGAAACTTATCACAGACGGTGACCTCTTTAGTCCTGTCAGGTGCAGCTCCGCGGAATGTTTGTGTCTGAGAAATATGAAGTAAGTATAAAATATACCTAGTCTTCCAGAATGCTCTGGGAGGAGAAATCCTCATAGTTAATAAGCCTAATCACTGGAAAGGCGGGGCTACATACCAATATACAGCAATATATAGATATGGGAAGTGTTTCCCAGCTGAACCCAAGAAACTTAAAGTGAACCTACAGACTAAAAATCTACTCAGCAGCACTGAAAAGGCTTTGGTGTTTCTTTAACAGTTTCAAAGCACCAGAACTTTGTTTTTCTTACATAAGCCTTATTTTTAGCTGCAGAAAAGCTAAGCTCCACCCCATCAAAGAAAACTGCCCCGGCGATGTTGTTATTCACGTTGCCTAGCAACTGGGAGGGGTGATCAGGACACAGGACAGTTGGAACTGTGTCTCATGCTCCCTGTCACCTCCTTTCAACCAAAAAGATGGCTGCCCCCATGAAATCAAACATTTGCCTGTTCTTTTAAAACAGTGTGGGTAAGAGATTATATTACCGATCTATTTTAATTAACATAACTAATGTAACGTAATGACAGCATGTTTGTTTAGGCTGGAGTTTCTCTTTAAGCCTGGTACACAGTTTCAATTATTTTACCACCTGCATGTGGTATGAGGGTTTAGCTACACAATCTCAATATCTGTTGATCCTCATACTGCATGGAGGTGGTACAATTGGTCAGTGACTGGCCAATCATAATTGAAAGTGTGTACTGGACTTTATACTAAAAGTAGGATCCGGAAAAATTTGCATTCTACTATATGTCACTACAGTCTACAGTGGATTTGAACTCTTAAGGCCATACATCAGGCGACTTGGTGGCCGATCGACCATCCAATTCGATGATTATAATCGAATTGGATGAAAATTGGTGCTGCCCAGTGCATGCCCAACCGACAAAGTGACCAATTTCGGGATGGAAATTGGTCACATGGTTGATCGCGCATGACGCAAGATGTTGGGCCGAAGTTGGCTGGTCAGGTGCGTGGTGGTGCTACGTCGATTTCCGGAACGAGCAACGAGACAACAAAACCCCTGCCGCTACTGTCGCAATGTATAAATGTACCTGGTGGGTGCATTTATACATTACCTGACCTGTTGCAGCCTCCGTGCGGTGTCCGCAACCTCCGGGCGGCTCTCCATGTACACTTCTGGTGCATTGCGTCTGACGTCAGACACTATGCGTCAGTAGTGTGTACGGATAGCCACCCGGAGGTTGCGGACACCGCACGGAGGCTGCTACAGGACAGGTAATGTATAAATACACATGGGGAGGGCACATTATACATTGGGGGGAGCGGCGGTGCTGACTCAGCCGATTCCCTGAAGATTTCATGCTGAAATTGGATGGGAATCGGCCTGTAGTGTATGGGCAGGATCGACAAAAAAACAAATTTATCTCTAATCAGATTTGATTAGAGATAAATTTGTCTCTTTGTCGAATCTGCCCATAATCGTCAGGTCTATGGGTACCTTTACACAGGACAGAAGGAAAACCTAGAAAAATGCACTCTGTATATACATAGAGAGTTTAGCCTAATTCCCCCTCATTTGTGTCTAATCACACAAGTTGAAATTTTATCTCTCCCCTGGATCACCTCTCTGCCATGGCAGATAAGCTCATTTGAAAGCACAGGATGCAAACAATATGTCTGCTTCCATGAAAGCAGGAAATAGAGACACTGCAGATGTATTGCAGTATTTGTGTCAGCTGTAACAAAGAAATGTTTTTCTATAAAGGGTATTATGCTGTTGCATATCTTTTAAAGCAGAGAGGAAGTTCTGAATTCAGATCCGCTTTAAATAATGAATATATTATAGATTACTGTTTAAAGTGGCTGCCCCGATCACAGACATAGGATCTGGGGCTGTATGATCTTGGTACTGGATTAAGGACGAGTCACATTGGCCTCAATTCACTAAGATCATGCTGGAGATAATAAGGCAAGAGAAAACTTACCTCCACACAGTGAGATAGTTATTTTATCTCTTCATTCCTTAAGTTACCTCCTCTGTAGTTAATTTACCTCCTCTGTAGTTAAGTTACCTCCTCTGTAGTTATTTTCACACGCAGTTAATGAACAGCCTGTCTTTAACTGTGGAGTTATTTTAAGGATTAAAGAGTTAACTTAAAGACAGAAGAGTTAACTTTAGGTTTGCCTGAGAGAAAATGTTTCCTGAATACTACATGCCTCATCACCATGGTGATCACTCTAGAAGAGTTATTAAAGACAGGAGATAAGCTTAGTGAATACACTGGCAGTTTCGCAATATTTTCGTTGAACGTCAGATCAGTCTGTGAACATCTCACTAATCAGTTTCACATTTCATTAGAAAATTGACTGAAAACATACCATTTTTATGAACAATTCTTTATTTGCATTAGAAAAATCTGCTTGAAACTTGAATAAAAAGAGCCAGAAGTTTCTGATAGATAAAAAAAGAACATTTATAGTTGATCGTAAATAGACGGTTCATGGTTGATCCGGCCGCTGAATTCAAATGATGGTATCAAAGATCTTATCTCTTATTTTTTTACTAAGGCGACCCGCATCACACGGACATAGTAAAGGTTTGCTGTTTTGAATTGACCTGAGGAAGCGGGCTGTGTCCCGTGAAACGCGTTATCCACAGAATAATCGTGTTCTTTTAATAAAGACTCCTTTTTCATCTATATGAGTTTTCGTTGGAGGTAAGAGACCTCCTCCCCACTCTAAATTGTTTGAAAATGTATAGTGTTATCTAAATTAAAATTGTTTCGTTGTTTGAAAAATACCATCATTCCCATTTATATTTTATGACTATGGACTTTGTAAAATGCTGCAGAAGATGTCAGTGCTATATAAATACATAATAATATAATAGGACATTAGACTATGACTATGGTAGGATTAGACTGTGAGCTCTTCTGAGGACAGTCAGTGACATAACTATGTACTCTGTAAAGTGCTGCAGAAGATGTCAGTGCTATATCAGTATATATAAAATCAGATGTATGTATGTGTGTGTGTGTGTGTGTGTGTGCCGCGATCACTCGAAAACTGCTTGAACGATTTGAACGAAACTTGGTATATAGATCCCTTACTACCTGGGATGATATGTTCTGGGGGTCTCGCGTCCCCCCTGCACACGTGGGCGATGTTACAAACCGCAAATCAGATTTCACCCATTCATGTCAATAGAAAAAATGTAAAAGGCTGCCATTCTCACAGTAATCAAGCCAGAGTCCCCACACATCGCACAGTTGGTCACTTGGTGACCGAGGTTAGAAATCCAGGAAATGTGGGTGGAGCATAAAACAGCCAATCGAATTTCAGCCATTCTTAGACTGATAATCGCAGGGTTCTCAAACTTGGCACATTTGGTCACTGGGTGAATGAGATTAAGAGTCAAGAAAGTGGGTGGAGTCTACAACAGCAAACCAAAATTCACCTATTGGTTTTCAAGAGGAATATTTAAACTGCTGCCATTCTTACACTGTTAATGGCAGCGGCTTCAAACTTGCTACAGTCGGTCATTGGGTGACTGGGGTTCAAATTCACTAAAGAGGCGGTGCCACAAACAGCCAATCAGATTTCTTTGCTGGATAAACTGCTTCCATTCACAAATTTTTGATGCCCGGAACCCGAAAGCTCACAAACTTGGTCACTGAGTGACTGCGTGTCAAGGTTACAAAAACTGTGTGGAGTCAAAAACAGATTTCCCCGGGACTGGGTGACTGGGATTAATATTCAGAAAAATGGGTGGAGCCTACAACAGCCAATCAAAATTCACCTGTTGATTTTCAAGGGGAATATTTAAATTGCTGCTATTCTTACACTGTTAATAGCTGTTAATAGAAGATGCCTCAAACCTGGTACAGTTGGTCACTGGGTGACTGGGGTTCAAATTCAGAAAGGGGGTGGAGCCACAAACAGCCAATCAGATTTGATTCATTTCAATGGGAATATACAAATTATTGATGCCAAGGACCCCAAAGCTCATAAATTTGGTAATGCAGTGATTGTATGTCAAGGTTAGAAAAAGTGGGCGGCACCAACAACTACATTTTTTACATGGTAAAATATAAACTGCAACCATTTTTACACTGTTAATGGCAGGGTTCCCAAACTTGACACGGGTGGCCACTGGGTGACTGGGATTAATATTTAGAAAGTGGGTGGAGCCTACAACAGCCAATCAAAATTCACTTCTTGATTTTCAAGGGTAATATTTACATTGCTAGGGCAGCACGGTGGCGTAGTGGTTAGCGCTCTCGCCATGCAGTGCTGGGTCCCGGGTTCGTATCCCAGCCAGGGCACCATCTGCAAGGAGTTTGTATGTTCTCCCCGTGTCTGTGTGGGTTTCCTCCGGGTACTTCGGTTTCCTCCCACATCCCAAAAACATACAGATAAGTTAATTGGCTCACCCTTAAATTGGCCCTAGACTACAGCACTTACACTACATAACACAAACATAGACATATGATATTAGTAGGGATTAGAATGTGAACTCCTTTGAGGGACAGTTAGTGACAAGACAATATATATATATATATATATACTGTACAGCACTGCATAAGATGTCGGCGCTATATAAATACTAAATAATAATAATAATAATTTCTACCATTCTTACACTGTTAGTGGCAGAGGCCTCAAACCTGATACAGTCAGTCATTGGGTGACTGGGGTCCAAATTCACTAAAGGGGTGGAGACGCAAACAGCCAATCCGATTTATTAGATTGATTTCAGCCATTCTGTTATTGGCAGGGTTCTCATACTTGACACAGTTTGTCACTGGATGACTGGGATTAATATTCAGGAAAGTGGGTGGAGCCTACAACAGCCAATCAATATTCACCTATTGATTTTCAAGGGGAATATTTACATTGCTGCCATTCTTACACTCATAATGGCAGATGCCTCAAATCTGGTACAGTCTGTCACTGGGAGACTTGGGTTTAAATTCTGAAAAGGGCGTGGGCTACAAACAGCCAATCAGATTTGTTTAATTTCAGTGGAAAAATTCAACTTATTGATGCCAAGGACCCTAAAGCTCATAAACTTGGTTACTGAGTGACTGTATGTCAAGGTTAGAAACATCCCAAAACAATTAACTTTTTACATGGGAAAATATAAACTGCAGCCATTCTTACACTGTTAATGGCAGGGTTCTCAAACTTGACACACTTGGTCACTGGGTGACTGGGATTAATATTCAGAAAAGTAGGTGGAGCCTACAAAAGCCAATCAAAAATCACCTATTGATTTTCAAGTGGAATATTGAAACTGCTGCCATTCTTACACTGTTAATGGCAGAGGCCTCAAACCTGCTACATTCAGTCACTAAGTGACTGGGGCTCAAATTCACTAGAGGGGCGGGGCCACAAACAGCCAATCAGATTTCTTTGTTGGATAAACTGCTTCCATTCACACAATTTTGATGCCAGGAACCCAAAAGCTCACAAAATTGGTCATTGAGTGACTGTGTGTCAAGGTTACAAAAACTGGGTGGAGTCAAAAACAGATTTTGCCGGGAAAATATAAACTGCAGCACCTTCTTCACTCTTAATGGCAGGGTTCTCAAACTTTGCACAGTTTGTTACTGGGTGACTTGGATTAATATTCAGAAAAGTGGGTGGAGCCTTAAAAAGCCAATCAATATTCACCTGTTGATTTTCAAGATGAATATTAAAATTGCTGTTATTCTTGCACTGTAAATGGCACAAGCCTCAAGCCTGGTACAGTTGGTCATTGGGTCACTGGGGTTCAAACTAAGAAAAGGGGGTGGAACCACAAACAGTCAATCAGATTTGTTTTTACTGATGCCAAGGACCCAAAAGCTCACATACTTGGTCATTGAGTGACTGTGAGTCCAGGTTACAAAAAGTGGGAAGAGCCGAAAACAAATTTCACTGGGAAAATATAAACTGCAGGCCTTTTTACACTGTTAATGGCAGGTTCTCAAACTTTGCCCAGATGCAGGGCCGGGCCGAGGCATAGGCTGGAGAGGCTCCAGCCTCAGGGCGCAGTGTAGGAGGGGGCGCAAAATTCATTCAGCTGTCATTCCTAATCATGTATGAAGCAGAAAGAAATAAGAAAAGGGGATACATAGCAGTGACTGCAAGCCAGATAACTAGATATTAAGGTGTTGGGGAGGTTGTGGGCCCTGTGGCGCCCCTTAGTCTAATAGCACTCAGTGTGTGACGGCTGGGGTGGGAGGGATGGAGGGGCGCACTTTGGTGTCTCAGCCTTGGGTGCTGGAGGACCTTGTCCCTGCTCTGCCCAGATGGTCACTAGGTGACTGAGATTAATATTCAGGGAAGTGGGTGGAGCCTATTATAGCCAATCAAAATTCACCTGTTGATTTTAAAGGGGAATATTTAAATTGCTGCCATTATTACACTGTTAATAGAAGATGCCTCAAACCTGCTATAGTTGGTCATTGGGTGACTGGGGTTCAAATGCTGGAGAGGGGTTAAGTCACAAACCGCCAATCTGATTTATTTAATTTCTATGGGAATATACAAATTATTGATGCCAAAGCTCACAAACTTGGTCACTGAGTGTTTGTGTGTTAGGGTTAGAAAAAGTCGGTGACACCGACACCAGCCAAGTACATACCCGGGCAACGCTGGGTTATCAGCTAGTAAATACATAATAATAATATGATAGGACATTACACTATGACTATGGTAAGATTAGACTGTGAGCTCCTCTGAGGACAGTCAGTGACATGACTATGTACTCTGTAAAGTGCTGCAGAAGATGTCAGTGCTATATAAATACATAATAATAATATGGTAGGACATTGGACTATGACTATGGTAGTATTAGACTGTGAGCTCCTCTGAGGACAGTCAGTGACATGACTATGTACTCTGTAAGGTGCTGCAGAAGATGTCAGTATAAAAACATGATATCTGACATCTCTGGAACATAGGTTGACAAGAACACTTTGCAGGACACAGAATAGCGTTTTGTTTGCAGACAGGTCAGGTGATCACAGCATGTTCTTCAGTAAGTCACGGATCATTAATCGAGATACGAATCAGCCCCCATCATCTCCTCCAGAAATACAGCACATGGCAGAATTGGATAGTCTGGTGCTGGGGTGGCGATATCACCGCCTGATATTAGCGCTCTCCCACTTGCTGGGGAATGTTCCTGATGGGCTCCAATATACACAACGTTATCTCCTAACTTTTGTTATAAACTGTAAAGTGCACCGTAGCGTATTTTTATTACCAGATTTGCTTTATTTGTATATTTAGCATGCATACTGTCAGTTTGATTTAAAGGGAGACTTAAAGTGCACCAGAGCTTTCAGTATAGTAAGATTCAGGGGCACCTCTAGCTATTTTGTCACTTCAGGCGAGAAAACCTGAGGCCCCCCCCCCTCCCCCCAACACAAAAATAATTGTAATGCGGCACCATTTCACCAGAAAATAATCGTAATGCGGCAGCGTTTCACCAGAAATTACACTTATTGCAACAGCGTTTCACCAGAAAATATATGTAAAAGCGGCAGTGTTTCACCAGAAAATACACATACTGCGGGCAGCATTTCACCAGAAAATACACATAAGCAGGGCTCCTCCATTTCCTCCCTCTCTGCAGAGCCGGGACAAGGTCCTCCAGCACCCAAGGCTGAGACACCAAAGTGCCCCCTCCATCCCTCCACCTCAGCCGTCACACACTGATTTCTCTTAGACTAAGAGGCACCCCAGGGCCCCCAACACCTAAATCTTTAGTTATCTGGCTTGTAGTCACTTCCATGTATCTCCTTTTCTTATTTCAGTCTGCTTCAAACACAATTAGGAATGACAGCTGAATGAATTGTGCGCCCCCTCCTACACTGCGCCCTGAGGCTGGAGCCTCTCCAGCCTATGCCTCGGCCCGGCCCTGCCTCTCTGCCACAGATTGAGCCACCCACTTCACAAACAAAAGGATTGTGAAGGATTGGATACTTACCTGGGGCTTCCTCCACGCCCATAAGCACCCGAGTCCCTCACCGTCCTCCCGCGGTCTGCCATTTAGTCGCGATAAGCCCCGGTATCTGGCTCAGCCTTGTCAGTCAGGGTCTTCTGCGCATGCGTGGGAGGTCTGAGCATGTGCAGAAGACCATGACTGGAGCGACTGAGCCTGTTATCGGGGCTGATTGCCGCTGAACAGCAGAACACGGGAGGATGGAGAGGAACTCAGCGGTGCTTATGGGGCAGGAGGAAGCCCCGGGTAATTATCTAATCTTATTATACTGACAGCTCTGGTACACTTTACAGGGAATCTGAAGTGAAAATAAATTGATGAGATAATGATTTGTATGTGTTGTACAGCTAAGAAATAGATATGAGTCTCATATTGTTTCCAGTACAGGAAGCGTTAAGAAACTTCAGTTGTTATCTATGCAAAAGAGCTTCTCTGAGCTCCACGACCAATTTGGTTGCTGATTTCTGGAGCCCTTATACATCAAAGAAACAGTGACAGGGCTCAAACCCACTAGCAGCCTTTTCTAAGTGATTTGAAAAAAGCTCTTCCTAATGCAATGCATTGTGGGATTTTTATAAAATCATTATAAAATAATTATAAAGTGGGATCACCCACAAAGCATTACATTAGCAAGAGCTTTTTGAATCAAAAAGCGCTCAGAAAAGCGCTCCTAGTGGGATCCAGGCCACAGACAGCCTCAGGTAAGGTTTTTACTTCAGAGAAGTTCAAAGGGTCATTAGCTCTACAAACCCACTCTGTATTTTACACTATAAAACAGAGCAAACTGCAAATATGACAGTATATATAACTGAAAATCAAAATATGAGACTTAATTTCTTTGCCACTTATGTTCTATTCCTTATCTGTACTACACATATAATTCATAATATCATAAGTTTTTTTTCTTCGCTTAACTACTTTCGCCTCCTGGACGTAGAAGCTACATCCAGGAGGCCATGTGCGCTCCCTTGGCCAATCGCGCTCGTGCACGCGTGCTCCCGGCCCGCGGTTCGTTAGCCAGGGAATCAGTGAATCAGGCCATGGTGCCCGATCACTGATTCCTCTCCCCCGCAGAAAAAGCGACAGCTTCTCTCGGAAGCCTAGCATTTTCTGCCTCCTACATCCCCCTACGTGCCTCTAAGCGTACGTTACGCTTAGAGTGACGTCATGTAAACAAACCTAAGGTTGCCATCTTGTGGGCAAAAAGTAAAACTACATCTACATTAAAAACAAACAAACATATATTTACATTACAAAAATTACTATTTACATCCCACCCTCCCAAAAATACCCAAATAAAATGTTTAATAATAAAATTAAAAAAAAACATTACAATTAAAAAAAACCATAAATATTTACCTAAGGGTCTAAACTTTTTAAATATCTATGTAAAGATGAAATATTTCTATTTTTTTTTTTTTTATTATAAGTTTGTAAATAGTGATGGATGCAAAACGGAAAAAATGCACCTTTATCTCCAAATAAAATATTGTCGCCATACATTGTGATAGGGACATAATTTAAATGGTGTAATAACCGGGACATATGGGCAAATACAATACGTGAGTTTTAATTATGGAGGCATGTATTATTTTAAAACTATAATGGCCGAAAACTGAGAAATAATGCATTTTTTCAGTTTTTTTCTTATTCTTACTGTTAAGATGCATTTACAGTAAGGTAGCTCTGAGCAAAATGTACCCCCCAAAGAAAGCCTAATTGGTGGCGGAAAAAACAAGATATAGATCAGTTCATTGTGATAACTAAGTAGTGATAAAGTTATAGGCTAATGAATGGGAGGTGAACATTGCTCGGATGCATAAAGTGAAAACGACCGAGGGCTGAAGTGGTTAAGTATTACTTTAAAGGGATACTGTAGGGGGTCGGTGGAAAATGAGTTGAACTTACCCGGGGCTTCTAATGGTCCCCCACAGACATCCTGTGCCCGTGCTGGTGCTCCGGCCCCTCCTCCGGTTCACTTCTGGAATTTCAGACTTTAAAGTCTGAAAACCACTGCTCCTGCGTTGCCGTGTCCTCGCTTCCCCTGATGTCACCAGGAGCGCGCGGTGCAGGCCCAGACCATACTGGGCCTGTGCAGTATGCTCCTGGTGACATCAGCAGGAGTGAGTACATGGCAACGCAGGCGCAGTGGTTTTCAGACTTTAACCCCCCTGGCGGTATAAAAAAATCCGCCAGGAGGGAGCGCCGCAGTTTTTTTTTTTCCCCCCTATATCATGTAGCGAGCCCAGGGCCCGCTACATGATAGCCGCTGCTCAGCAGCATCCCCCCACCCTCCCACCCACCCCCCCCACCCTTCAAAGAACGGGATTTCCTGGAGGGCTCCCTCCGTCGCCATGGCGACGGGGCGGGATGACGTCACCGACGTCATTGGGGGTCCCGAACCACCCCTCAGCGCTGCCTGGCACTGATTGGCCAGGCAGCGCACGGGGTCTGGGGGGGGGGTGCGCGGCACGACGGATAGCGGCGGTCGAGCGCGGGACGGCGGCGATCGGTGTGCTGACGCAGCTAGCAAAGTGCTAGCTGCGTGCAGCAAAAAAAAAAAATTAAACAAAACGGCCCAGCAGGGCCGGAGAAAACCTCCTGCGCGGCTTACCCCGAACTACGTTAGGGGTTACGGCCAAGGAGGTTAAAGTCTGAAATTCCAGAAGTGAACCAGAGGCGGGGCCGGAGCATTGGGGAGTGGCTGCGCAGGCACAGGATGTCTGTGGGGGACCATTAGAAGCCCCGAGTAACTTCAACTCATTTTCCCCCGACCCTCCTACAGTGTCCCTTTAAGTCAAAATCCTGATCTGCATGCTTATTCAGCGGCTAGGATCAAAAGTAATAAAGGCAGACGATCTGCAGGACAACCAGGCAATTTGTATTTTTAAAAATGAATAAATATGTCAGCCTCCACATGCCTTTCAGGTCGGGTTCCCTGTAAAAGTTGCACTGGGGCCCCTGGCTCAGTAGCTATGCTATGGTGCAGTTAGTTCATTCTATAATGAGTATCACACATAATATGCCAATGACAATAAATAAAATGACAGGCTTGAAGTGCGTGGCTCTTCTGACAAGAGGACACAGCAGCGTCACACACAGGTTCTCTTGAACTGGAGGCACTTGGGATTTGTGTGCAAATTGCACTGTGGCCGAGAGGTGACCCCATCCACCCACATTCCAGCCAGGATGTGTGAATATGAGAGCCCAGAACTACGGGAGGGCGAAACCTTCTAACCCACATCTGCAGTGGTGCTCAGTGCTGCTGGAGGACTCTGCTCCTCCCTCTATCTAACTCTCCTCTCCTGATATACTCTGTGCTGCTGGAGGACTCTGCTCCTTCCTCTATCTAACTCTCCTCTCCTGATATACTCTGTGCTGCTGGAGGACTCTGCTCCTCCCTCTATCTAACTCTCCTCTCCTGATATACTCTGTGCTGCTGGAGGACTCTGCTCCTTCCTCTAACTCTCCTCTCCTAATATACTCTGTGCTGCTGGAGGACTCTGCTCCTCCCTCTATCTAACTCTCCTCTCCTGATATACTCTGTGCTGCTGGAGGACTCTGCTCCTTCCTCTAACTCTCCTCTCCTAATATACTCTGTGCTGCTGGAGGACTCTGCTCCTTCCTCTATCTAACTCTCCTCTCCTGATATACTCTGTGCTGCTGGAGGACTCTGCCCCTCCCACTATCTAACCCTCCTCTCCTAATATACTCTGTGCTGCTGGAGGACTCTGCTCCTCCCTCTATCTAACTCTCCTCTCCTGATATACTCTGTGCTGCTGGAGGACTCTGCTCCTTCCTCTAACTCTCCTCTCCTAATATACTCTGTGCTGCTGGAGGACTCTGCTCCTCCCTCTATCTAACTCTCCTCTCCTGATATACTCTGTGCTGCTGGAGGACTCTGCTCCTTCCTCTAACTCTCCTCTCCTAATATACTCTGTGCTGCTGGAGGACTCTGCTCCTTCCTCTATCTAACTCTCCTCTCCTGATATACTCTGTGCTGCTGGAGGACTCTGCCCCTCCCACTATCTAACCCTCCTCTCCTAATATACTCTGTGCTGCTGGAGGACTCTGCTCCTTCCTCTATCTAACTCTCCTCTCCTGATATACTCTGTGCTGCTGGAGGACTCTGCTCCTTCCTCTATCTAACTCTCCTCTCCTGATATACTCTGTGCTGCTGGAGGACTCTGCTCTTTCCTCTAACCCTCCTCTCCTGATATACTCTGTGCTGCTGGAGGACTCTGCTCCTTCCTCTAACTCTCCTCTCCTGATATACTCTGTGCTGCTGGAGGACTCTGCCCCTTCCTCTAACTCTCCTCTCCTGATATACTCTGTGCTGCTGGAGGACTCTGCGCCTCCCACTAACTCTCCTCTCCTGATATACTCTGTGCTGCTGGGGGACTCTGCCCCTTCCTCTAACTCTCCTCTCCTGATATACTCTGTGCTGCTGGAGGACTCTGCTCCTTCCTCTAACCCTCCTCTCCTGATATACTCTGTGCTGCTGGAGGACTCTGCTCCTTCCTCTAACTCTCCTCTCCTGATATACTCTGTGCTGCTGGAGGACTCTGCCCCTTCCTCTAACCCTCCTCTCCTGATATACTCTGTGCTGCTGGAGGACTCTGCTCCTTCCTCTAACTCTCCTCTCCTGATATACTCTGTGCTGCTGGAGGACTCTGCCCCTTCCTCTAACTCTCCTCTCCTGATATACTCTGTGCTGCTGGAGGACTCTGCCCCTTCCTCTAACTCTCCTCTCCTGATATAGGGCTGGTGCACACCGAGCGGCTTTTTGGGCGTTTTCAGATCCGCTTGCGGCTGCGGATCTGCTTGGTCAATGTATCTCAATGGGGTGGTGCACACCAGAGCGGCAGGCGTTTTGCAGAAACGAAAAATGCCTGGGTGAGGCATTTTTTGGATTGCGGATGCGTTTCTGCCTCAATGTTAAGTATAGGAAAAACGCAAACCGCTCTGAAAAACGGCACTTCAGAGCGGTTTTGCAGGCGTTTTTGTTACAGAAGCTGTTCAGTAACAGCTTTACTGTACCAATATATGAAATCTACTATACTGAAAACCGCAGCAGCAATCCGCAAAACGCTAGCAAAACGCCTCATAAAAATAAAAAAAAGCGTTTAAAAATCTGCTAGCATTTTGCGGATCTGCTAGCGGGTTTTGGTGTGCACCAGCCCATAGTCTGTGCTGCTGGAGGACTCTGCGCCTCCCACTAACTCTCCTCTCCTGATATACTCTGTGCTGCTGGGGGACTCTGCCCCTTCCTCTAACCCTCATCTCCTGATATACTCTGTGCTGCTGGAGGACTCTGCTCCTTCCTTCCTCTATCTATCTCTCCTCTACTGATATACTCTGTGCTGCTGGAGGGCTCTGCTCCTCCCTCTAACTCTCCTCTCCTGATATACTCTGTGCTGCTGGAGGACTCTGATCCTCCACCTAACCCTACTCTCCTGATATACTCTGTGCTGCTGGGGGACTCTGCTCCTCCCTCTATCTAACTCTCATCTCCTGATATCCTCTGTGCTGCTGGAGGACTATGCTCCTTCCTCTATCTAACTCTCCTCTCCTGATATACTCTGTGCAGCTGGAGGACTCTGCTCCTTCCTCTATCTAAGGGTACATACACACATCAGACTAAAATGAAAGATCACAGACCAATCTTACCACCCTTCCTGTAGTATAAGAGCCATACTCTACACAGTCTTTTCTATGGAGCTGAACTCCACATCAGGAAAAAAATCTTTGCAAGATGCTGCACACACAGATGCTGTACAGACACAAAAGATCAGTATCTGCAAAAGATCTGTTCCTGCCAAAAATCCATTCCTGCAAATTGCAATGATAGTCTATGAGATCTGCAGATCATCATACACACATTATTTAACTGACATTCATCTGCAGATCAGATCCACCAGGATGGATTTTCAGATCTGCAGATGAATGTCAGTTAAATCATGTGTGTATGATGATCTGCAGATCTCATAGACTATCATTGCAATTTGCAGGAATGGATTTTTGGCAGGAACAGATCTTTTGCAGACAGAGCCGGGACAAGGTCCTCCACCACCCAAGGCTGAGACACCAAAGTGCGCCCCTCCATCCCTGCCACCCCAGCCATCCCACACTGATTGCTATTAGACTAAGAGGCGCCACAGGGCCCACAACCTCCCCAACACCTTAATATCTAGTAATATGGCTTGCAGTCACTGCTATATATTCCCTTTTCTTATTTCTTTCTTCTTCAAACACAATTAGGAATGACAGCTGAATGAATTCTGCGCCCCCTCCTACACTGCGCCCTGAGGCTGGAGCCTCTCCAGCCTATGCCTCGGCCCGGCCCTGTTTGCAGATACTGATCTTTTGTGTCTGTACAGCATCTGTGTGTGCAGCAGCCTGCAGAGATTTTTTTTCCTGGTGTGGAGTTCAGCTCCATAGAAAAGACTGTGTAGAGTATGGCTCTTATACTACAGGAAGGGTGGTAAGATTGGTCTGTGATCTTTCATTTTCCAAAGACTGTGGTCTGATGTCTGTATGTGGCCTAACTCTCCTCTCCTGATATACTCTGTGCTGCTGGAGGACTCGGCTCCTTCATCTAGCTAACCCTCCTCTCCTGATATACTCTGTGCAGCTGGAGGACTCTGCTCCTCCCACTATCTAACTCTCATCTCCTGATATACTCTGTGCTGCTGAAGGACTCTGCTCCTTCCTCTATCTAACTCCCCTCTCCTGATATACTGTGTGCAGCTGGAGGACTCTGCTCCTTCCTCTATCTAACTCCCCTCTCCTGATATACTCTGTGCAGCTGGAGGACTCTGCTCCTTCCTCTATCTAACTCTCCTCTCCTGATATACTGTGTGCAGCTGGAGGACTCTGCTCCTTCCTCTATCTAACTCTCCTCTCCTGATATACTGTGTGCAGCTGGAGGACTCTGCTCCTTCCTCTATCTAACTCCCCTCTCCTGATATACTGTGTGCAGCTGGAGGACTCTGCTCCTTCCTCTATCTAACTCTCCTCTCCTGATATACTCTGTGCTGCTGGAGGAATCTGCTCCTTCCTCTAACTCCCCTCTCCTGATATACTGTGTGCAGCTGGAGGACTCTGCAGTGTTGCCAACTCATCCCTTTAATTACTGACACATATGAATTATACAGGTTTTGTGGCTAGGTAGATGAAGTTAAGGCACTGATTATGTTGAAAATAGCCCCTGAAACTGTATAACTTAGAAGTGTCAGTAATTAAAGGGATGAGTTGGCAACACTGGGACTCTGCTCCTTCCTCTATCTAACTCTCCTCTCCTGAAATACTCTGTGCTGCTGGAGGACTCTGCTCCTCCCTCTATCCAACTCTCCTCTCCTGATATACTCTGTGCAGCTGGAGGACTCTGCTCCTCCCACTATCTAACTCTCATCTCCTGATATACTCTGTGCTGCTGAAGGACTCTGCTCCTTCCTCTATCTAACTCCCCTCTCCTGATATACTGTGTGCAGCTGGAGGACTCTGCTCCTTCCTCTATCTAACTCCCCTCTCCTGATATACTGTGTGCAGCTGGAGGACTCTGCGCCTCCCACTAACTCTCCTCTCCTGATATACTCTGTGCTGCTGGATGACTCTGCTCATTTCTCTAACTCCCCTCTCCTGATATTCTCTGTGCTGCTGGAGGACTGTTGAAGTATTGCTTCTGAATGGGGAGACCCTTTAAGTAATGTTCCTAGATTTGCACTTCGTCATGGAGCGAATGCCAGAATCAGGCGAGGATAATGTGAAAACAAAGACCACTTTATACCCTTTACTACAATGATGCTGATTATCTCTATAACTGAGAAACCGAAGGCATTCTGTACTATACAGTGTGCCGGAACCCTAAACATTTAGCTAGTGACACAAATACTACCTGTCCAAATCAGAACAGACAAATCTGCAGAATATATACAATATGTATCTGTCAGGAGGGGAGGGGAAGAGCAATGTTCTGCAGATCTCTAGAGAGGCCAGTAATGGGATAATCTGCAGAATATATACAATATGTATCTGTCAGGAGGGGGCAGAGCAATGTTCTGCAGGTCTCTAGAGAGGTCAGTAATGGGATAATCTGCAGAATATATACAATATGTATCTGTCAGCAAGAGATGGGACGGAGCAATGTTCTGCAGATCTTTAGAGAGGCCAGTAATGGTATAATCTGCAGAATATATACAATATGTATCTGTCAGGAGGAAGATGGACAGAGCAATGTTCTGCAGATCTCTACAGAGGTCAGTAATGGGATAGTCTGCAGAATATATACAATATGTATTTGTCAGGAGGTAGATGGACAGAGTAATGTTCTGCAGATCTCTAGAGAGGCCAGTAATGGGATAATCTGCAGAATATATACAATATGTATGTCAGGAAGGGGATGGGGCAGAGCAATGTTCTGCAGATCTCTAGAGAGGCCAGTAATCGGATAATCTGCAGAATATATACAATATGTATCTGTCAGGAGGGGGCAGAGCAATGTTCTGCAGATCTCTAGAGAGGCCAGTAATGGAATAATCTGCAGAATATATACAATATGTATCTGTCAGGAGGGGGAGGGGCAGAGCAATGTTCTGCAGATCTCTAGAGAGGCCAGTAATGGGATAATCTGCAGAATATATACAATATGTATCTGTCAGGAGGGGGAGGGGCAGAGCAATGTTCTGCAGATCTCTAGAGAGGCCAGTAATGGGATAGTCTGCAGAATATATACAATATGTATCTGTCAGGAGGGGATGGGGCAGAGCAATGTTCTGCAGATCTCTAGAGAGGCCAGTAATGGAATAATCTGCAGAATATATACAGTATGCAGGGCCGGGCCGAGGCATAGGCTGGAGAGGCTCCAGCCTCAGGGCGCAGTGTAGGAGGGGGCGCACAATTCATTCAGCTGTCATTCCTAATTGTGTATGAAGCAGAAAGAAATAAGAAAAGGGGATACATAGCAGTGACTGCAAGCCAGATAACTAGATATTAAGGTGTTGGGGAGGTTGTGGGCCCTGTGGCCCTCTTAGTCTAATAGGAATCAGTGTGTGACGGCTGGGGTGGGAGGGATAGAGGGGCGCACTTTGGTGTCTCAGCCTTGGGCGCTGGAGGACCTTGTCCCTGCTCTGACAGTATGTATCTGTCAGGAGGGAGATGGACAGATAAATGTTCTGCAGATCTCTAGAGAGGCCAGTAATGGGATAATCTGCAGAATATATACAATATGTATCTGTCAGGAGGAGATGGGGCAGAGCAATGTTCTGCAGATCTCTAGAGAAGCCAGTAATGGGATAATCTGCAGAATATATACAATAAGTATCTGTCAGGAGAGGGAGGGGCAGAGCAATGTTCTGCAGATCTCTAGAGAGGCCAGTAATGGGATAATCTGCAGAATATATACAATATGTATCTGTCAGGAGGTAGATGGGGCAGAGCAATGTTCTGCAGATCTCTAGAGAGGCCAGTAATGGGATAATCTGCAGAATATATACAATATGTATCTGTCAGGAGGTAGATGGGGCAGAGCAATGTTCTGCAGACCTCTAGAGAGGCCAGTAATGGAATAATCTGCAGAATATATACAATATGTATCTGTCAGGAGGGGGAGGGGCAGAGCAATGTTCTGCAGATCTCTAGAGAGGCCAGTAATGGGATAATCTGCAGAATATATACAGTATGTATCGGTCAGGAGGGGGAGGGGCAGAGCAATGTTCTGCAGATCTCTAGAGAGGCCAGTAATGGGATAATCTGCAGAATATATACAATATGTATCTGTCAGGAGGTAGATGGGGCAGAGCAATGTTCTGCAGATCTCTAGAGAGGCCAGTAATGGGATAATCTGCAGAATATATACAATATGTATGTCAGGAAGGGGATGGGGCAGAGCAATGTTCTGCAGATCTCTAGAGAGGCCAGTAATCGGATAATCTGCAGAATATATACAATATGTATCTGTCAGGAGGGGGCAGAGCAATGTTCTGCAGATCTCTAGAAAGGCCAGTTATGGGATAATCTGCAGAATATATACAATATGCATCTGTCTGGAGGGGAGGGGCAGAGAAATGTTCTGCAGATCTCTAGAAAGGCCAGTTATGGGATAATCTGCAGAATATATACAATATGCATCTGTCTGGAGGAAACAGAGCAATGTTCTGCAGATCTCTAGAGAGGCCAGTGAAAGAGGGACAAATGAGGGTGAAAAAGGGACAGAGGGACAGGGCTCCCAAAAAGGGACTGTCCCTCCGAAAAAGGGACAGTTGGAAGCTATGTATACAATATGTATCTGTCAGGCTGTAAATGGGACAGAGCAATGTTCTGCAGATCTCTAGAGAGGTCAGTGATGGGATAATCTGCAGAATATATACAATATGTATCTGTCAGGAGGGGAGGGGCAGAGCAATGTTCTGCAGATCTCTAGAGAGGTCAGTAATGGGATAACCTGCAGCATATATGGCTTGAAGTTACGATCACTCTAGTAAAGTACGATGTTGCTGAGGGAACAGGTGTAGTTTTCAGGACCAGCAGGTAAATGAATGAATGAATGGACAGAGCAGGTCCTGGAAGACTGCCTTGCTGAATTGTACAAAGGTAGCCAGAAGTGGAGCAGAAGCGTACGGTAACAGGCCGGCGTTTCCTCGTGTAACTCTAGCCTGGAGCCAGTCTTATTATCCCCCGGGCTGGCGTTGGAACTAGATGCTTTGGGGCTCACAATGGTGGGTGTGCACACGAGGGGCTCAGCGATGGGGCCAAATGACAGCCATACAAAGGAGGCTCTTAGAGACTCAGATCTCCTGACTGGAGGCCGCTGACCAATGAGTGTCGGCAGGGAGAGAGATGGAGAAGGGAGGGGGCCTTGGCCAAGGTCCAGCAGTTCAGTCAAGGAATGCAAAAAGCAGTCAGTGAAAGCAGATCCATTCCTCCCCATCCTAAAACAGCCTGACAACCCAGAGCAACCGGTGGCCGAAGGGGACCCATGAAATCAGAAGCCACCCGGACCAGGTCAGTTGGGCACACGTGGGTGGTGCAGTTGGCTGTGGTGCTGGAGGTGTTGCAGGACCTGTCGCTATGGGCTTTGCTCTACCACCGATGACAGCATTGGTCTGATTCATAAATTAATTTATTGATCAATAAACCATGTAACTAAGTGAAAGTGATGATGTCATCTCCTGGATGGGTTGCCGGTGGTAGCAACAATCATGGAAGGTCATAAATGCACTAACTTAGATGCCCAAAAGCTGTTCTCCTCTTCAAATCTGCCAGACTTAAAGGGGAAGTCTACTCTGATGGTGTCTTTTAGGTATGGTTAGGGTTTGGTTCAACTGTTAAGTTCTCATGTGTCATGAGACCTTCCCACCATTGTTCCTGGTGCTTTGTCCAGTTGTATTATGGCCCATACTCACGGGCTACAATTGTCGCCGCAACACACGGCGTGCGCGCGTTGCGGCGACAGGTCGCCCGTGAGTATGAGGCGCAACACGGGCGCGCACCCCGAACCGTCGCTTGTCGCTGCTGTCGCCAGGCGATTGGCGCGGTCAATCGCCTGTCGCTAGTCCGCGTGGGCATGCGGACTAGCGACAGCAACAAGCAGGGAATACTGTGAGCTTCCGGCGGGGGGAGGAACATCAGCGACAGCTTCCCCGCATCAGTTGCCAGGTCCCTCCGCCGTGTATATGCGGAGGGACCTGGCGACGAGCTGTCGCCGGCCTGTCGCGCACACTCTCCCGTGTGCTAGCGACAGGCCACAAATGTAGCCTGTGAGTATGGGCCATAACCTGGTCTGTACTTTATCAGGTTGTGTTGCTGGTTAGAGAAAGGGAGGGGAATACCTTGCTGGTCTAGTGGTCTTATGGCCCATACTCACAGGCTACTTTTGTTGAGCAGGCTGTGAGGGGTTCAGGAGAGGATGTGAGTAGGCAGTGAGGGGTTCAGATGAAGGCGGTGCAGGCAATGAGGAGTTCAGTAGGCGGTCTAAGCAGGCAGTGAGGAGTTCAGATGAGGGTCTGATCAGGCAGTGAGGAGTTCAGTAGAGGGTCAGGCAGGCAGTGAGGAGTTCAGTAGGCGGTCTGAGCAGGCAGTGAGGAGTTCAGATGAGGGTCGGAGCAGGCAGTGAGGAGTTCAGATGAGGGTCGGAGCAGGCAGTGAGGAGTTCAGTAGAGGGTCAGGCAGGCAGTGAAGAGTTTAGAAGAGGGTCTGAGTAGTCAGTGAGGGGTTCAGAAGAGGGTCTGAGCAGGCAGTGAGGAGTTCAGTAGGCGGTCTGAGCAGGCAGTGAGGAGTTCAGATGAGGGTCGGAGCAGGCAGTGAGGAGTTCAGATGAGGGTCGGAGCAGGCAGTGAGGAGTTCAGATGAGGGTCGGAGCAGGCAGTGAGGAGTTCAGATGAGGGTCGGAGCAGGCAGTGAGGAGTTCAGATGAGGGTCGGAGCAGGCAGTGAGGAGTTCAGATGAGGGTCAGGCAGGCAATGAGGTTCAATAGAGGGTCAGGCAGGCAGTGAGATTCAATAGAGGGTCAGGCAGGCAGTGAGGTTCAGTAGAGAATCAGGCAGGCAATGAGGTTCAGTAGAGGGTCAGGCATGCTGTGAGGTTCAATAGAGGGTCAGGCAGGCAGTGAGGAGGAGTTCAATGGAGGGTCAGGCAGGCAGTGAGAAGTTCAGTAGAGGGTCTGAGCAGGCAGTGAGGAGTTCAGAAGAGGGTCTGAGCAGGCAGTGAGGAGTTCAGAAGAGGGTCGGTGCAGGCAGTGAGGATTTCAGTAGAGGGTCAGGTAGGCAGTGAGGTTCAGTAGAGGGTCAGGCAGGCAGTGAGGAGTTCAGTGGAGGGTCAGACAGGCAGTGAGGAGTTCAGTAGAGGGTCAGGCAGGCAGTGAGGGGTTCAGTAGAGGGTCAGGCAGGCAGTGAGGGGTTCAGAAGAGGGATGGTGCAGGCAGTGAGGAGTTCAGTAGAGGGTCAGGCTGGCAGTGAGGAGTTCAGTTGGCGGTCTGAGCAGGCAGTGTGGAGTTCATAAGAGGGTCTGAGCAGACAGTGAGGAATTTAGTAGAGGGTAAGGCAGGAAGCGATGATTTCAAATGACAATCGGAGAAGGCAGTGAGGAATTCAGTAGAGGGTCAGCCAGGCAGTGAGGTTCAGATGAGGGTCAATACAGGCAGTGAGGAGTTTAGTAGAGGGTCAAACAGGCAGTGATGAGTTCAGGTGAGTGTCAGGCAGGAAGTGGTGAGTTCAGGTGAGTGTCAGGCAGGCAGTGAGGTTCAGTAGAGTGTCAGGCAGGCAGTGGTGAGTTCAGAAGAGGGTCAGGCAGGCCGTGATGAGTTCAGTAGAGGGTCAGACAAGGCCGTGATGAGTTCAGTAGAGTGTCAGGCAGGCAGTGGTCAGTTCAGAAAAGGGTCAGGCAGGCAGTGATGAGTTCAGTAGAGGGTCAGGCAGGCAGTGAGGAGTTCAGTAGAGGGTCAGGCAGGCAGTAAGGAGTTCAGTAGAGGGTCAGGCAGGCAGTGAGGAGTTCAGTAGAGGGTCAGGCAGGCAGTGAGGAGTCCTGGTGGTCACTAAATGAATAATTCAATGGTTCGTTACAATGCAGATACTGGTACATCCAGTACAGACACAATAAAAGCTTGAGGCCCCTTTTAAACGATGCCTCTTTCTTTGATGCACGCAGGATAATGCAACAGAAAAGTCTATAAGTCCTAACACACTAACCCCATCACGTTGCGTTGCACCGGAAGTGCCGGATACGCCGCCGGCCCACCACATAGTCAACAGCGCATTACCATCGCACTTCCGCAACTATGGAATGCATGTCAATGGGCGATACAGAAAATGTAAATACGTTGGTGGCGGTTGTGCAGCGTGCATGCACGGAATAACGCAAATACGATGGGGAAGCTGGAAATCCCAGTGACATACCTCCTGTCCAGCAGAGAGTACGTCACTGGGCGACGGGCATGTGTGTATGGGGGCGGAGCTAAGCATATGACCCGGTCAGCGCACTCTGCTGCAGGGTCATATGAATGTAGATTTTGGTGTTGCGATGCTATGTGATGGGGGCGGAGCAGTAAACGCTGGCCTTAGGTGTCCAGTACAGATGTGTTCACCCTGCTGTATTTGAAACATTTTACTTCTATGCATTTTAGGCTGTTATGAGCTCTGCAGTGCATTTTATGATTTGCCGTAAATTATCACTATCAGGAAAATTTGTAAGATTTAAAATCTATGTGATAAGTACATTTCTCCCAGAGTAAAATGCACTATAAAATGCACTAGTGACTAGTCCCTCTCCTCATGGGGGAGTCTCAGTATTTCCGTTTTGCTTTACAAAAGCACTCCCTGAAAAGTATCTATACAAACATACAGGCCAGTCTCCCTACTTGCTTGCACACTATTTTGACGGTTAGACTGAGCAACTTCTATTCTGTAAATGCTTTTAAAAATGAAGAAAACTGAGATTTCCTCATGAGGAGATGGACTACTCCATCAGATCTGCTAGATTTTCCAGATCTGTCAGATATGTACTTCCTACTGTAAAGGTGGCCATACATCTACAGACTTGGCGGCCAATTGACCATCAGATTCGATAATTATTGTCAAATTTTATGAAAATCGGTGCCACCAAGAGAATGCCCAGTCAACAATTCAACCAATTTTGGGTGGAAATTGGTTGCATGTATCGATCTGACATGCTGGAAAATCTCGGGCCAACATGCTTGATGCGGTGTGTGGCAGTAACACGGCGTGTAATATTTGCAAATAAGGAACACAACGGGAACCCCTGGCTGATGCTATAACCCTTCCCATGTGCTATACAGCTGGCAACCACATGGGGGTGTAAGTGCAGAAGTAGAATGAGGACAGCGGACAGGTAAAGTATAACTGCACAGGCACTGAGGGGGGAACATAAAACATTAGGAGGACTGCGACCGGGGGAGGCGAGGTGGTGTTACAAGGACAAAAAAATGCTGCAGACCCTAATTTTGTGGACCGTTGTGCCCAGCGGAACGGAAGGTTTTGCAGCACAATAGGAACCTATGAAAACGGATGTTTTACAGCACACTGGCTGTAAAAAACTGACCTTTTTCCCAGATCTAGATGGCCGGATCCGTACGGCTGGATCGGCAAAAAAATTGCTAATGTGAACCGGACCTAACTGTCTCCAGGCTCCAGCAGTGTGCAGTGGACAGGATAGAGTCAGTAAACCAAGGGTCTTATCTATTTGCCATAAATACCTCACAATCCTTGCAAGATCCCTTGTAATCATCTGGATGACACTTATATTTGAAAAAAAAATATCTCTACCTCATTTTCATTGTATGTTCTTCCGTTGTCAGTCGACAGGAACAGAGTCTGAAGAAGCAAGCTGGAAGCTTACTGTTTTTCTTTTAAATTAGCCAATAAACGAGAGCTTGTATTTTACAGACAGGAAGTTTTGAATCAGGATAATAAACCTCATTCGAAACTTCCTGTCTGTACAAGCTGGTGTCTCCAGCAATGCTTAGCTACTAAGATAAGGAATAAGGGCCAGACCAGTGCACACCAAAAACCTCTAGCAGATCCGCAAAACGCTAGAGGTTTTAGAAGCAAATTTTCAGAGCGATTCTAGGCATGTTTAGGGACCATTCACACTTGAGTGTTTTGCCGGCGATTTCGGCAAAACGCTCAAGCGCTAGCGCTTTTTAAAACGCTACAGCAATAAAACCCTATGGGCCCGTTCTCACTTGGGCGTTTTGCCGGTGATTAACGCAAATCACCAAACGCAAATTTGTAGCCTGCACCATTTTCAGGCGATTTTCCGGCGTTCGCGTTTAGTGCTATAGAAGCGCTAAACGCGATTGCAAAAAATGGCGATTTTTTTCACGTTAATCGCCAAAAATCGCCTGTGAAAAGCACTAGCGTTTTGCGTTTTGCAAGTGTGAATGGGCCCTGAGAGAGGTTTTCTAAACATGCCTAGCGTTTTTTGGAGCGTTTTTGTGTAGCAGATTTCCTATTTTGTTACAGTAAAGCTTTTACTGAACAGCTTCTGTAACAAAAACACCTGGAAAGCCGCTCTGATCTAGCGTTTTTCAGAGCGGTTTTCCACTTTCCTATACTTAACATTGAGGCAGAAACGCCTCAGAAATCTAAAAAATGCTGCAGCCCCTGAGTTTGCGTTTGTGGAAAAAACGAACCGCTCTGGTGTGCACCATCCCATTGAAATACATCATCCAAGCGGTTTTCAAACAGCTAGCATTTTTAAAAATGCTCCAGAACCGCTCTGGTGTGCACCAGCCCTAACACACACAATGGCCCCAATTCACTAGGGGCAGTTCTGTAAAATAATTTAGGCTGGTAAAATACAGCATTCAATATTTTACATTTTTTTTCACAAATTCACTTTAGCCTCATTTACACGGTACAATTTTCCTACAGATCGGATCTATTAGATAATTTCCAATCAGGCCAATTGGATTGCAATAGATTTTACAATAGATTTTGGGTACTTATCAATGCAAAATCTATCACAAAATTGATCTGAAACAATTTGGATGTCTACACACGATACAATTTCTTATCAGATCACCGGTCGATCTGATGGAAAATTGTACCGTGTAGATGAGGCTTAAGATTTCCCCGAAGGCGGTATAAGTTCGGTAATTTACTGAGCAAACATGCTTCAATTCACTAAGCCCTGCTCAGGAAGTCTCTCCAGCTGTGTAGCAGGTCAGACAGCAAGCTGTGAGTCTGTGTGCATGAGGCAAGTGTTTCTATGCAGTGCATCCCTGGAATCTCTTTAGATGTGCTGAAGCCACCAGGGGGAGCTCTTCTGTATAAGAGCATACTGATATTCACATCTAACGGGATGCAGAAAAACCTTTTACTGCTCTGCCAGACTGAAGTCCTGCCCTCCATGGTATCGGACCAAAGTGGGTGAGAAGCAGAGCTGTGTGGCTCTCCCTATTGGCTGTATGCTAAATCTGTCAATGTTACCACATGAAGAGTGTGAGTTACCCGCTGGTCAAATCTAGAGATAAATACCATACAGTTTTGCTTGAATTATGGAATGCATTCATCTTTGTGAATTGCAATTTCTTGACATTTCTTGAGGTATTTACTGCACAAATCAATCTTTTACCTCACTAGTTGGTAATTTTGCTTTTCAGTGCGGTAATAGGTTTAGTTTATTGGCATTGGGCAAGGTTAGCAGTAAAATCTTCTGTTTTCTACATTACTGAATGCAGTAATGCTTAGTGAATTTATGGCATAGCTTTTCTCCCACTTTACTCTTCCCCCTCCCCTGGCTTGTAGAGCCGGGAGACACAGGCTGGGGGCTGGAATGATTTATCTGTGACCTGTCCACACAGGAGCAGCTTGCTAGAGAGTAAGGATTAAAGCATACCAGAAAAATAGCCAAGTGCATCTGTAGGTAGCTTTTTGTCCATAATAGCACCATCATCTGGGCAATCTGCTCTCAAAAGCCTGTTCTGTGTACACTTCTGTTTGTGATGTTTAGATGTTTAGATATGGTTCCTATTAGTCCCCCCCCCCCCCCCCCCCCAACAAAAAAAAAAAATAAGCTGGAGACACCACGGCCTATCTCTATCTATGGACCAATATAATGAGAGGATGGGCTTTTGATCTGTCTGCCACATATGGGCATACAGGATCTTCTCAAAAAATTAGCATGTTGTGATAAAGTTCATTATTTTCTGTAATGTACTGATAAACATTAGACTTTCATATATTTTAGATTCAAATACACACAACTGAAGTAGTTCAAGCCTTTTATTGTTTTAATATTGATGATTTTGGCATACAGCTCATGAAAACCCAAATTTCCCATCTCAAAAAATTAGCATATTTCATCCGACCAATAAAAGAAAAGTGTTTTTAAAACAAAAAAGTCAACCTTCCAATAATTATGTTCAGTTATGCGCTTATTACTTGGTTGGGAATCCTTTTGCAGAAATGACTGCTTCAATGCGGCATGGCATGGAGGCAATCAGCCTGTGGCACTGCTCAGGTGTTATGGAGGCCCAGGATGCTTCGATAGCGGCCTTAAGCTCATCCAGAGTGTTGGGTCTTGCGTCTTTCAACTTTCTCTTCACAATATCCCACAGATTCTTTATGGGGTTCAGGTCAGGAGAGTTGGCAGGCCAATTGAGCACAGTAATACCATGGTCAGTAAACCATTTACCAGTGGTTTTGGCACTGTGAGCAGGTGCCAGGTCGTGCTGAAAAATGAAATCTTCATCTCCATAAAGCTTTTCAGCAGATGGAAGCATGAAGTGATCCAAAATCTCCTGATAGCTAGCTGCATTGACCCTGCCCTTGATAAAACACAGTGGACCAACACCAGCAGCTGACATGGCACCCCAGACCATCACTGACTGTGGGTACTTGACACTGGACTTCAGGCATTTTGGCATTTTCCTCTCCCCAGTCTTCCTCCAGACTCCGGCACCTTGATTTCCGAATGACATGTAAAAGTGACTTTCATCCGAAAAAAGTACTTTGGACCACTGAGCAACAGTCCAGTGCTGCTTCTCTGTAGCCCAGGCCAGGCGCTTCTGCCGCTGTTTCTGGTTCAAAAGTGGGCTCATGCTTCCATCTGCTGAAAAGCTTTATGGAGATGAAGATTTCATTTTTAAGCACGACCCGGCAGAAAATAATGAACTTTATCGTAATATGCTAATTTTTTGAGAAGATCCTGTATGTTCAGTAGCTGACCACATCTGCATACAGACCTAACAATACATCCATATGGCCTCTATACAATATTCTGTGCATATGAAGCTTGTACTTATTTGCTTGTCATAAGCCCTGCAGATTACAAGCCTCTATTGTATGCATATACTGATTGAAAGGACAACTGTAGTGAGAGGGATATGGAAGCTGACATATTTATTTCCTTTTAAACAATACCAGTTACCTGACGGCCCTGCTGATCTCTTTGGCTGCAGTAGTGTCTGAATCACACACCTGAAACAAGCATGCAGCTAATATAGTCAGACTTCAGTCACTACACCTGATCTGCTGCATGCTTGTTCAGGGTCTGTGGCTAAATGTAATAAGGTGAACGCTAATGATTTTTTTTTATCAGGAAATCAGATCAGACCTGTCGGAAATAATCGATTCAACCCATCTATCTGATGGGAAATTGCATGGTGTGTACCAGGCATTAGAGGCAGAGGATCAGCAGAACAGCCAGGCAATGTGTATTGTTGAAAAGTTGTCCTTAAAAGGACCACTATCGTGAAAATCATAAAATGTTAAATACATGTAAATGTATACAAATAAGAAGTATATTTCTATCCGAGTGAAATGAGCCATAAATGTCTTTTCTCATATGTTGCCGTCACTTACAGTAGGCAGTAGAAATCTGATGGAGCTGACAGGTATTGAACTAGTCCATCTCTTCATGGGAGATTCTCAGCAAGGCTTTTAGTCTTTATAAAGACATTCGATGAAAAGGATTTATACAATGATGGTGGACAGCCATCGTGCTTACTGAACAATTTTTTTGGCAGTTGGACGGAGCAACAGCCATTTACTAGGTTCTTTTGAAACTAAACAAAACCATGGCAATCACCCATGAGGAAAGGGACTAGTCCAAAACCTGTCAGTTCTGTCAGATTTCTACTACCTACTGTAAAAGACAGCAACATAGAAGAAAAGTAATTTATGGCTCGATCCACTTTGGAAGAAACCTACTTCTTCGCAAAAATCGTAAAATTTAAAATGCATGTAAACATATACAAATGTTTACATGCATTTTAAACGTTACGATTTTCGCGATAATGGTCCAGTGAATCTGGCGTTGTTGTAACGCAGACTGAAGCATAGCAGAGCGCGTTCCTATAAAGATTAATCCAACAAGGCATTTCATAGCGGTATTTCCCCAGGTGTATGATTGATTGCATTTCAGTTTCAAACACTGTTTTTCCCTTGCTGATAATCTGTTAGAAAAGATCACGTATATGTATTTGTTTCTGAGACATTCACACTAAGGGCGCTTTCGGCTTTTTTTAAACGCCATCGATTTTCAAAATCACTCTAAAAGCGCTTGTGCTGAGCAGTTCAATTCCGATCCGCTCACCAAAGCGCTGCCTGTGCCATTTTCTGAGCATTTTGGCTCATTGGAAGGTATAGGGAAATCGCAAAGTACTTGAAAAAAACGCTTTGTATAGCGATTCCCCCAGCGATTTTAAGAATAAATACATTGTGTTTATTCTTTTCCGGGTCAAAGAGTTCACTTCCTGACTAATGTCAGGAAGTGAAAAATCGAATCGCTCTGCAAAAGCGTTTAGAAAAGCGCTTTACAAAAATTTGCTACCGCGCAGGTAAGTGTCGGGAGGTGCTAAAAAAAAAATCGCACACAAAATCGCAAAACGCTGGTGTCAGCGATTTATGATGTGAACAAGACCTAAAGGTGGCGATACATCTCTCGACTTGGTTGGCTGATCGATTATCTGATTCGATAATTATTAAATCGGTGCAGCTGAAATTAGTCGCATGTATCGATTGGATATGCTGGAAAATCTTAGGCAGACGTGCTCGATTCAGTGCTCGACGGTAACCACAAGCGATAATGGCGAAAATGCAAACCCCGGCCGCGTTCACTCAAATGTTAGATGGACCCCCTGGTGCCTGTACAGTAATACTTTACCTGTGTCACGCTGTCCTCGAGTGTCTGCTACTGTGTTTGCAATCTTCTTCCTCATTGGCGCCCCAAGTGGCCGCCGGCATATTGCACGTGGGACGCCAGTGAGGAAGAAGTGTGCAACAGTACAGTGGACACTCAGGAGACAGCAGAAAGCTAAAGTATTGATGTACAGGCACCAGGGGTCCATCTAACATTTGGGGGGATGCAGCCGAGGGCAGCGAGATGGTGTCACGTCGAGGCCGATTCCCAAAAGATTTCATGCTGAAATCGATCGGGAATCAGTCTGCGGTTTCTGGCAGCCAGAAGTGTCTCTTAGCCTCAGCGTAATAATTGACAGCACAGCAGGTGTAGAAATACCTTTATGTGAGAAGTTGACGTCTATCTCAGTGATCTGCAAACTTGGCCCTCCAGCTGTTAACCCCCTTTCCGTTCCAATTCCCGTGGCAAGGGGGCAGCGCAGCACTTAAAATTTTTTTTTTTTTTTAATCATGTAGCAAGCCCAGGGCTTGCTACATGATAGCCGCTGAGCAGCGGCATCCCCCCACCCACTCCGATCGCCTCCGGCGATCAGAGTAAGCAGGAAATCCCGTCCAAAATGGGATTTCCTGCTGTGCTTCCCATCGCCATGGTGATGGGGCGGGATGACGTTGCCGACGTCATGGACGTCAGAGGGAATCCCGATCCACCCCTTAGCGCTGCCTGGCACTGATTGGCCAGGCTGCGCAAGGGGTCTGGAGGGGGGTGGGGGGCGGCGCGGCGGGTAGCGGCGAATTGGCGGCGAGCGGCCGCGATCGTAGTAAGCACTTTGCTAGCTGCGTACAATAAAAAAAAATTATGCAAATCGGCCCAGCGGGGCCTGAGAAATCCTCCTGCGCAGGTTACCCCGAGCTGAGCTCGGGATAACTGGCAAGGAGGTTAAAGAACTACAAGTCCCACAATGCATTAACCTTTATGAATCATGACTGTGGCTGTCAGACTCCCGCAATGCATTGTGGGACTTGTAGTCCCCGAACAGCTGTAGAACCAAGTTTGCACTGGTCTATCTTAAAGGACACTTCTGGGGAAAATGAAAAAACAAGTTATACTTACCCGGGGGGGGTTCCTCCAGCCCCTGGCTACCGATATATCCCCAGCCGCAGCTCCGGCGTCCCGGGTCCCCCTACGTTGCAGATGCCAACCTCGAACACGATTCGCTCACTCCTGCAGGCACAGAAGATGCCGACCTGGCTGGAGGAAAGTAGAATTTTTTTTTTATTTCCTCGGACATTCTCTTTAAGCGGAAAAAAGTGCCCCATATACTTAATAGAGAGAAGCCTCTGGATAATCTCCCTCGCCTCCACCAATCCAGCGCTTGGACCCCAAAACCTCTTCAACAAGGGCTTGTCAAAGAGTGAAAGTGGCCACACTGCACAGGTACAGGACATCTGCACAGTAACATGGAGCCGACCAGCCTCGACTTTTCCTGCAAACCCCTAGCGACTCTGTGCTACTGCCCAATCACAAGGTGTCCTGCGCCTGCATAGTACGACCACGCCCGTTCATGGACAGGATCATGAACGCAAATCTCCAGAGGGTCCCAGCGCCAGATCGGTGGTCTTCGAGGAGGACGTGGGAAGCCTCTGGAGCATCCACTCTACTGAAGTAAGTATCTGATTTTTGCTTTTTATACTTTAACCCGAGGCTAATGTTTTTTTATTGTCTCTGATTCTGTTGCGGTGCTCTATTATCTTTGAGTCTGTGGAGGTACATACACAGGCACCGTGACAGTCGCCCATACTGATTGGGGACCTCATAGCCAGGGCGACAGTTCCCAGACACAAGCTCATACAGGCAGCTATAGCTGAGCAACATGTCCTGTTGCCATGGTAAAGGGAGAGGAGAGCCAATGATGTGGTCCATGATGGGTTGGGTTCTGGCAGGCACAACAAGGAGGTGGAACATTGCATTCAGAGGTTTCCGGCACACAACGGGTGTGAACGTGACGTCAATCGATTGCGGTACTTTGCGCTGGACTGATGTGGGATCTTAATGATACATTACGCCATGGCGGTCGTTATCGCCAAGCTTCGCTAAGCGTCATTTGTGTAATCATGCCTATATATATATATATATAAGTCACGAGATTGTGGAAATGAATACTCGTTCCTCAAAAAAAAATCACTGTTCATCGGAAAAATCGTGAAGTGGGTACGGGTCATTATTCTTTGAGCCTTCAAGTTTGCATGATAAGATTTTCTGATTGTATGCTGATTGCATGCTGCTTGCAGTGGCTTAGCAATAGGGGATGCAGAGGTTGCAACCACCACAGGGCTCTTAGACCAGAGGGGCCCAATAGGGGTCCTCTTTCATCCATCTTATTAGCTTTTCAGTGGTTCTATGCTGGTAATGAACAGCACTATATATGCATTGAATAGTGCTAATCCTTAACAAACTGTTTTCTTACTCTAAATACACCTCTCAGCTGTCCCCTCCCCTGCTTACACCTCTCTCACACTACAGTTATCCCCTCCCCTGCTTACACCTCTCTCACACTACAGTTATCCCCTCCTCTGCTTACACCTCTCTCACACTGCAGCTGTCCCCTCCCCTGCTTACACCTCTCTCACACTGCAGCTGTCCCCTCCCCTGCTTACACCTTTCTGACACTGCAGCTGTCCCCCCCTCTAATTACACGTCTCTGACACTGCAGCTGTCCCCTCCCCTGCTTACACCTCTCTGACACTGCAGCTGTCCCCTCCCCTCTTACACCTCTCTGATACTGCAGCTGCCCCCCCCCCCCCCCTCTACTTACACCTCTCTGACACTGCAGCTGTCCCCTCCCCTCTTACACCTCTCTGACACTGCAGCTGTCCCCTCACATGCTTAAACCTCTCTGATACTGCAGCTATCCCCTCCTCTACTTACACCTCTCTCACACTGCAGCTGTCCCTTCCCCTGCTTACACCTCTCTGATGGTGCAGCTTCCCCTCCTCTGCTTACACCTCTCTGACACTGCAGCTATTTCCTCCTCTACTTACACCTCTCTCACACTGAAACTGTCACCTCCCCTTCTTACACCTCTCTGACACTGCAGCTGTCCCCTCCCCTGCTTACACCTCTCTGACACTGCAGCTGTCCCCTCCCCTGCTTACACCTCTCTGATGGTGCAGCTTCCCCTCCTCTGCTTACACCTCTCTGACACTGCAGCTATCCCCTCCCGTGCTTACACCTCTCTGACACTGCAGCTGTCCCCTCCCCTGCTTACACCTCTCTGACACTGCAGCTGTCCCCTCCCCTGCTTACACCTCTCTGACACTGCAGCTGTTCCCTCCCATGCTTACACCTCTCTGACATTGCAGCTGTCCCCTCCCCTGCTTACGCCTCTCTGACACTGCAGCTGTCCCCTCTCATGCTTGCACCTTTCTGACACTGCAGCTGCCCCCTCCCCTGCTTACACCTCTCTGATACTGTAGCTATCCCTTCCTCTGCTTACACCTCTCTGACACTGCAGCTATCCCCTCCTCTATTTACACCTCTCTCACACTGCAGCTGTCTCCTCCCCTGCTTACACCTCTCTAGCAGTGCAGCTATCGCCTCCTCTGCTTAAACTTCTCTCACACTGCAGCTATCCGCTCCTCTATTTACACCTCTCTCACACTGCAGCTGTCTCCTCCTCTGCTTACACCTCTCTAGCGGTGCAGCTGTCCCCTCCTCTGCTTACACCTCTCTCACACTGCAGCTGTCCCCTCCCCTGCTTACACCTCTCTGACACTGCAGCTCTCCCCTCCCCTGCTTACACCTCTGTGACACTGCAGCTGTCTCCTCCTCTGCTTACACCTCTCTGACACTGCAGCTCTCCTCTCCCCTGCTTACACCTCTGATACTGGGCCTGACCCTCCCCTGCTTACACCTCTGATACTGGGCCTGACGCTTACACCTCTCTGATACTGGGCCTGTCCCTCCCCTGCTTACACCTCTGATACTGGGCCTGACCCTCCCCTGCTTACACCTCTGATACTGGGCCTGACCCTTCCCTGCTTACACCTCTCTGATACTGGGCCTGACCCTCCATTGCTTACACCTCTGATACTGGGCCTGACCCTCCCCTGCTTACACCTCTCTGATACTGGGCCTGTCCCTCCCCTGCTTACACCTCTGATACTGGGCCTGACCCTCCCCTGCTTACACCTCTGATACTGGGCCTGACCCTCCCCTGCTTACACCTCTCTGATGGTGCAGCTATCCCCTCCTCTGCTTACACCTCTCTGACACTGTAGCTGTCCCCTCCCCTGCTTACACCTCTGATACTGGGCCTGACCCTCCCCTGCTTACATCTCTGATACTGGGCCCGACCCTCCCCTGCTTACACTTCTCTGATGGTGCAGCTATCCCCTCCTCTGCTTACACCTCTCTGACATTGCAGTTGTTCTTGGTAGGTTTTGGGGCTCCATATCAATACAGTGCTTGGGGCCCCATGTAAAACTCACACTGGGGCCCCAAGCTTCTTACTTACGCCACTGTCTGCTTGTATGCTGCAGAGAGGACGTCTGGTTCACAGTCTGGTCACATCTGATCCTGGAGAGCTTCTTGGTAATCAGTAAAGGTCAGGGCCCCGGGACGCTTCTTTAATAAGGTGTTTAAAAATAATATAATGAATTCTCCTGGTGCGGCAGCTGTCTGCATGTCGGGGAATAGCTCATCTTTGTAATGGAATCTCTGGAAGATTTGCAGCTTAATGACAGGCCACTCACAATAGCAGCTCTTTAATAAAGTGAATTAAAAATAGTTTTTTTTTCCTCACATGTTTGAAGTCATTTTAGCTGCTGGAAGTGGCCCAGAGAATGTTTCTGCTAATTGCCTCCCCGAACCGAGAGAACGGAGACATCAGATGTCTGCCTTGCTCTGCGGCGATGGCCTACTGCAGGGATAGCCGCAAAATCAAACTCCCCAAAAAGGACCGGTCACAAACAGAATTGCCGTCTCCCGTATCCACAGCTAACAACAGACGAATCTCAGTGGCTATGGATATGGAGGCTGCCATATTTATTTCCTTTTAAAATGGACCTGAACTCAGAACGTCCTCTCTGCTCTCAAAGATAAACAACAGCATAATAATATTTAAAGAAAAAAAAAGTCTTTGTTACAGCTGATACAAATCCTAAAATAAATCCCCAGTTCCTGCTTACTTCCTGCTTTCATGGAAGCAGACATATTGTTAACATTGTGTGCTTTCAAATGAGCTTATCTGCCATGGCAGTTAAGTGACATGGGGAGAGATCAAATTACAACTTGTGATTAGACACAGATGAGGGGTATTAGACAGGCTAGACTCTCTAAATACTTAGGCCACATACACACATCAGACCATAGTCTTTTGAAAATGAAAGATCACAGACCAATTTTACCCCCTTCCATGTAGTATGAGAGCCATACTCTACACAGTCTTTTCTATGGAGCTGAACTCCACATCAGACAGAAATCTTTGCAAGATGCTGCACACAAAGATGCTGTACACATGCAACAGATCAGTATCTGCAAAAGATCGGTTCCTGCCAAAGATCTGTTCCTGCAAATTGCATTCATAGTCTATAAGGTCTGCAGATCATCATACACACCTTGTTTAACTGACATTAATCTGCAGATCAGACAATCATCTGCAGATCTGAAAATCCATCATGGTGGATCTGATCTGCAGATGAATGTCTGTTAACCTTCCTGGCGGGTAAGCCCGAGCTGAGCTCGGGCTATGCCGCGCAGGAAGATATCTCAGCCCCTGGTGGGGCGATTTGCGCCATTGAAAGTGCTGTGCGCGCAGCTAGCACTTTGCTAGACGCACGCACGGCTTGATCGCCGCCGCTCCGAGGCGATCGCCCGCACGCAGCGGCAGAAGAGGCCCCTCCCCCCGCCAGAGCCCTGGGCTGCCCGGACCAGTGAGTTCCGGGCAGCGCTATGGGCTGGATCGGAGGCGCCTGACGTCAGGATGTCGGCTGACGTCCATGACATCATTCCGATCGTCGCCATGGCGACAGGAGAAGCCAAACAGGGGAGCGCGTTATATACGCGTTCCCCTGTTTGCTATTGATGCTGGCGACGATCGCACTAGAGGGACACATGCGCCCTCTAGTGGCGTTTCATGGAGCTACCACTCTGGTTGCTTTACATGAAACAAAAAAACATTTTTTTAAAAAAGGATTTTTGCCTATTTGGCAAAAAAAATTAACCGCCAGTTAGGTTAAACAAGGTGTGTATGATGATCTGCAGATCTCATAGACTATGAATGCATTTTGCAGGAATGGATCTTTGGCAGGAACAGATCTTTTGCAGATACTGATCTTTTGTGTCTGTACAGCATCTTTGTGTGCAGCATCTTGCAAAGATTTCTGTCTGATGTGGAGTTCAGCTCCATAGAAAAGACTGTGTAGAGTATGGCTCTCATACTACATGGAAGGGGGTAAGATTGGTCTGTGATCTTTCATTTTCCAAAGACTATAGTCTGATGTGTGTATGAGCCTATACAGGGTTCATTTCTCTAGGTTTTCCTTCTGTCCTGTGCAAGAGTTCAGGTCAACTTTAAGCAATACCAGTCGCCTGGCTGTCCTGCTGATCCTCTGCCTCTAATACTTTTAGGGCTCGTTCCCACTATCGCGAATCCGCATGCGTCCAACGCATGCGGATTCGCACATGTAATGCAAGTGGATGGGCCTGTTTCCACTGTAGCGTTGTTGAGGTGCGTTTTTTTCAGCGGTAAAAAAACGCACAAAAGAGCCAACGAATTCGCCTGCGAGTGGAATGCATGCAAATCGCCGCTGATGTATTTAATAGTAAAAACACATGCGTTTGTTACATGCGTTTTTACCTGTGATTTCGCGTGCGATTTCGCACCTTTTTCAATTTTATTTTGCCCTGGCAGTGTCATGGTTAATTTCGCATGGCACCCTGCCATGCGAAATCGCACGCGAAATCGCGGGTAAAAACGCATGTGGAAACGCATCCGCATGCGTTTTTACAAGAGTCGGAATGCCGGCGAAATCGCGTCGCAACAGTGGAAACAAGCCCTTAGCCATCGTCTAGACCCTGAACAAGCATGCAGCAGATCAGGGGTTTCTGACATTATTGTTAGATCTGACAAGAATTAGCTGCACGCTTGTTTCTGGTGTGAATCAGACACTACTGCAGCCACATAGACCAGCAGGGCTGCCAGGCAACTGGTATTGTTTAACCACTTAAGAACCGCTTGATTTTTTTATGACCTGTGCTGGGTGGGCTCTCCAGCCCCCAGCACAGATCAGCCTCCACGCAGGGCGATCGGACTCCCCCCCCCCCCCTTTTTTTCCCCACTAGGGGGATGTCCTGCTGGGGGGGGGGTCTGATCGCTGCCGGCTGTTTGTGTTTTGCGGCGGCGGCTGGTCGTTAAGTGGTTAAAAGGAAATAAATATGGCAGCCTCCATATCACTCTCAATTCAGTTGTCCTTTAAGGGCCTGTTCAGACTATGCGTGTTCCTGGACGTTTTCAGGGAACGCGTACTGGTACCAAAAACGCATAGAAACGGCTCGTAATGCTTTTTAATGGGGTAGTTCACATGTATGCGTATGAGACGCATACGTTTCTCATCCGCATTGCTGCACGCAGTTCTGTGCGATACGCATAGAAACGGACGCAATGAAAGTCTATGGACGCGTATCAAAAACGCGTACTATTGCGTTTTTAGCGTCCGTTTTCCTCTGCGGTTCCCATAATTCTTTTTTTTCCCCTGGGTCACGTGTTTGTGCAAAACGCAATAGAAAACGCATTCAAACGCAAGAAAAACGCATGCGTTTTTCAACTTGCGTTTCTTTGAATTTATACGCGTTCTACAAACGCAGCAAGTATGAACAGGCCCTTAGGGATAAACATTTGCATGTAATGTTTTTACTACATCGAGTGAATGATAATGTTTATTCAGCTCCCATATAGAGTCATCTTGAGCAGGGGCGCCGCGAGGCACCAAGCAGACCACGCGGCCGCTTGGGGCCTCAAGGTCTTAGGGGCCTCGGCGGCTCCGTGACATCGGCGTGACGTCACTGTTTTCCCGCAGCCCTGCGGGGCTGGCAGAACAGAGCAGGGCTACGGGAAGATGGCCGCCGCTGAAGCCCTGCTCTGGAGACTATTTTATGTCCCCAGTACAGGGCTTCGGGTGGCCATCTTCCCGTAGCCCTGCATTCAATCAGTGCGGGAGATTGGAGGAGGGAGGGAGCTCCGTGGGAACTGTGCGCCTGAGGAGCCGGCCAGGAGAGGAGACGGGGAGAGAAGACTTCTGCCAGTGCCAGCCTGCCAGGTGAGTAAATTCTTTTCTTTTTGCAGCTCTGATTGCGTTTATCTGCTGAAAATGTGCCCTAATTGCGTTTGATATCTGCTGAACTGTTCCCTAATTGTGTTTGATTTCTGCTGAACTGTGCCCTAATTGCGTTTGATTTCTGCTGAAAATGTGCCCTAATTGCGTTTTATTTCTGCTGAAAATGTGCCCTAATTGCGTTTGATATCTGCTGAAAATGTGGCCCTAATTGCGTTTGATTTCTGCTGAAAATGTGGCCCTAATTGCGTTTGATTTCTGCTGAAAATGTGCCCTAATTGCGTTTGATATCTGCTGAAAATGTGCCCTAATTGCGTTTGATTTCTGCTGAAAATGTGCCCTAATTGCATTTGATTTCTGCTGAAAATGTGCCCTAATTGCATTTGATTTCTGCTGAAAATGTGCCCTAATTGCGTTTGATTTCTGCTGAAATGTGGCCCAAATTGCGCTTGATTTCTGCTGAAATGTGGCCCAAATTCTGTTTGTTTATTTTCTGGTGTCTTGGGTAACTGTTGCTGCATTTATTATTTAATGGTCATAGTTGGCTATATTTGCTGTGCTACGGTTAAGCTCCGCCCATACAATGTCATGGCCACGCCAATCTTTCGGCTCAATCACCCCCACATCCATTTTTCCCCCCAAACAGCCCCGCCCCAATCCGCCCTCCAGCTCCACCCACATGTCATGGCCACGCCCACTTATGTGGGCTAGTCACACCCATTTTTCGCCGCGCCGCAGGATAGGGCCACTTCCTACAGTCTGCTTGGGGCCACAAAAACCTTAGCTGCACCTCTGATCTTGGGCTACTGCGTTTTTCATCTGTTCAAGCACTTAGGGCCTGTTTTCACTGGTGCGGTTTCCACTGGTGCGGTTTCCACTGGTGCGGTTTCCACTGGTGCGGTTTCCGCGCTGAATCAGCAGAGTTTCCCCACAGGCAAATCATGCTGGGAAATTCTGCCATAGGGTAGAATGGCGCCACCGGCCCGAATCGCTATCGCTTGTGCTAGTGATTCGGCCGACATTACCTTCCAAAATGGTGCAGGAGACTGCGAATCCCATAGCATGGCACGGCTGATGGGATTCGTCTGCGTACCCGGAAGTGACGCCGCGCGTCTAGCAGAGGCATGCGTCACAAGTGGAAACGGGCTATTACAAGTGTTTTGAAGCGGATCTGAACTCAAAACTTCCTCTCTGCTCTAAAAGATACATAATAGCATAATAACCTTTAAGCAAAAAACATTTCTTTGTTACAGCTGATACAAATCCTAAAATAAATCTGCACTGTTTCCACGTCCTGATTCATGGAAGCAGACATATTGTTAACATCCTGCGCTTTCAAATCAGCTTCTTTGCCATCTCTGCCATGGCAGTCATGTGACACAGGGAAGAGTTTAGATTACAAATTGTGATTAGACACAAATAAGGGGGAATTAAACAGGGTAAACGCTCTAAATTCATACGGGGTGCATTTCTCTATGTTTCCCTTCTGTCCCAAGCAAGAGTTCAGGTCCACTTTAAGGTAGCTTTACATCAAGGGACTTGACGGCCAATTGACCCGACCATACGATTCAATTATTATAATCGGAATTGGATGAGAATCAGTGTCGCCAAGTACACGTCCGATCGACGATGTGACCAATTTCGGGCCGAAATTGGTCGCATTAATCAGTCGGTTATGCTGCAAGATGTAGGGCCGTCTTGCTCTATCAGGTGCGCGGCAGTAACAGCGAGCGATATCGGAACGAGCGACAAAACCCCCAACGCTGTTCCTCCAATGTGTGTGTATGTAATGTATATGTGCTGTAATGTGCATTTATACATTACCTGTCCTGTGTCGCGGTGCCCGTCTGTCTTCCACCGCTCTATTAGCCCTATACACGCTGCCGGCGCATAGCATGCCAGCGCGTGACGTCACACATGTCCAGTCTCTTCCAGTCTCTAGCCAGGAGGCGTGTCCTCAGACTGCCACGGAGTTGGGGGGGTTGGAAGGGGAGTGAGCATGCAGCTGGCGGTTGCTGAGGTGAAAATGATGATCTGGAAATTGGCACAGCTGGTGTTTCCATTTTGTATTTTGCAAAAAACTGCATTTTAAATTTACACAAAAAAACATTTTCAGTTTTCATAATCTACTAAATGCATGTTAAACAAAAACAACATTGCGCCTAAACGTCAGCCTTAAAGAGTAACTTAAGCTAAGGATTGAAATTTACTCCAATCAGAAGCTGATACCCCCTTTCCCATGAGAAATTCTTAACTTTTCTAATAGATCATCAGGGGTGCTGTGTGGCTGATATTGTGGTGAAATCCCTCCCACAATGTGATGTCATGACCATGGTCCTGACAGTTTGCTGTCTGTGAACCTCATTGCATTGTGGGAAATAACGTCTTTTTCTAACCGCCAAGCAACCAGAATCTCCCTCTGTGCATAGAACTCTCATAGAACTCTGGTGCACACACCCGAAGAGCCTTTCTGAGCGCTTTGTAATTTTAAAAGCTCCTGCTGCATGTGCGCACACTGGAGCGATGTGATTTTGTAAAAATCCCCCATAACATTGCATTAGCAAGAGCTTTTAAGTTCTCTAGCTTTTTAAAAGCTCTCGTGGTGTGCAGCAGCCCTAAGGAACATTCCGTACAGAAGATCTAGTAGAACTAAAGATGTCAACATCAGGGGGATACATTTCAGAATGTAAATCAGGGAGAGGAAAGATTCTACAAATGGGCAAACACTGACTAAATCATCTATAAGGCCTGGAACCCACTGAAATCAGCAAACGCAAAACGCAACCGCTAGCGTTTTGTCTGAGCGGTTTGCAAGCGGATTCATGCGCGTTTTTGGTCGTGTTTTGCAACATTGTATTTTTTTGCCCAGCGGGTGCGTAGCGTTTTGCGTTTTTATCCTGATTGGTCCTGTGAATTATTTTTAATTTTGTTACAGTGTGCTGAACCGCAAAACGCTAGCAAAACCGCTCAGTTTAGGTTTTGCTGAGCGTTTCTGCTAGCGTTTCAATACTTTGCATTGAAGCGCTAACGCTCCCAAAATGCTGCAGGTCCTGCGTTTGCGTTTCTGGGAAACGCAAACGCTCCTGTGGAAGTTGCCCCATCCATTAACATTAGCCCAGCGTTTTGGCAAACTGCTAGCGTATCGCAGTGCTGCCAAAACGCTGCCAAAAGCGCTCCTGTGGGTTCCGGGCCTAAATGAATATTGTAAACAATAAGTGCTATTTCACACTAGAGGGATTTTTCGGCGTTTTACCGCCACGCCCGTAGTTTGCGCTTTCCATGGTAAAATGAAAGTCCATAGACTTTCATTTTACCTTTCAGGCTGCATTTCCACTTGTGCGGTGCGAATCGCTGCGGTAAAAAATCGCATGCGGATGCAAAAAATGGATGACGGTGTATGCGAATTTAACCATGGCAGTGCTGGTGTGATTTTCCATTGTTTCTATGCGAATTCGCATGCGAATTTGCATGAATTCTCATGCGAATTTCCTATTAAATACATTGTATGCGATTCGCATAGCGGTATGCACAGAAAAACGCAAAGGAATCCTGACAAGTGGAAACAGTCCCATTCACTCGTATTGCTATGCGAATTTGCTTGCGAAAAACGCATGCAAATTCGCGATAGTGGAAATGAGCCCTCACACTTAACGCCACGTTTTTGAGAGTTGCGTTTTGAAGCTCCTCGGTGCTTTTTCAGGGCTGACCGCGGCGTTTCGCGTTTCAATGATAGTCAATGGAAAAAGCAAACAACAGCTTTTTTAAAACGTTTCAACGCTGAAAATCCCCAGAATTCAATAAAAAAGACGTTTTCAGAGCTGTAAAATGCTTTGAAAATGCTATGGAAAAGCTATGTATTGGCGTTGAAAAGCATAAAAAACGCCTTCAAAAAGCACCAAACGCTGACAGCAAAAGGCAGCGTTTTAGCCTTTTCTACCGCAGCCTCTAGTGTGAAAGAGCCCAAAGACATTTTATTATGTCATTTTCACTACAGTTCCTCTTTACAGTAGAAAACAACACCTGAAGTGAGAGGTATATAGAGGATGTCATATTTATTTCCTTTTAAATAATGCCAGATGCCTGGCTGTCCTGTGGATTTTTCTGGCATCAGCAGAGTCTGAATCAGACACCTGAAACAAGCATGTGGCAAATTCTGTCAGACTTCAGTGAGAAACATCTAATCTGCATGCTTGCTCAGGGTCTATGGCTAAAAGACAGGGGATAAGCAGGACAGCCAGGCAATGTGCATTGTATAAAATTAAATCAATATGTCAGCCTCTACATCCTTTCACTTCAGGTTCCCTTTAAAGTGAACCCGAGGTGAGAGTGATATGGAGGCTGCCATATTTATTACCCTTTAAGCAATACCAGTTACCTGGCTGTCCTGCTGATCCTCTGCTTCTAAAGGCTCATACACACATCAGACTATAGTCTTTGGAAAATGAAAGATCACAGACCAATCTTACCACCCTTCATGTAGTATGAGAGCCATACTCTACACAGTCTATTCTATGGAGCTGAACTCCCCATCAGACAGAAATCTGTGCAATATGCTGCACACACAGATGCTGTACAGACACAAAAGATCAGTATCTGCAAAAGATCCATCCTGGTGGATCTGATCTGCAGATGAATGTCTGTTAAACAAGGTGTGTATGATGATCTGCAGATATCATAGACTATGTATGCATTTTGCAGGAACGGATCTTTTGCAGGAACGGATCTTTTGCATGAACAGATCTTTTGCAGATACTGATCTTTTGAATGTCTACAGCATCTTTGTGTGCAGCATCTTGCAAAGATTTCTGTCTGATGGGGAGTTCAGCTCCATAGAATAGACTGTGTAGGTATGGCTCTCATACTACATGGAAGGGGGTCAAATTGGTCTGTGATCTTTCATTTTCCAAAGACTATAGTCTGATGTGTGTATGAGCCTTTATACTTTTACCCATAGCCCCTGAACAAGCATGCAGCAGATCAGGTGTTTCTGACTTTATTGTCAGATCTGATAAGATTAGCTGCATGCTTGTTCCTGGTCTTTGATTCAGACACTACTGCATCCAAATAGACCAGCAGGGCTGCCAGGCAACTGGTATTGCTTAAAATGAAATCAATGTCAGCCTCCATATCCCTCTCACTTCAGGTCCCCTTTAAAGGGAACCTAAACTGAGAAGGTTATGGATTTTTCCTTTTAAAATAATACCAGTTGCCTGACTCTCCTGCTGATCCGGTGTCTCTAATACTTTCAGCCACAGCCCCTGAACAAGCATGCAGATCAGGTGCTCTGACTGAAGTCAGACTGGATTAGCTGCATGCTTGTTTCAGGTGTGTGATTCAGCCACTACTGCAGCCAAATAGATCAGCAGGAAGGCCAGGCAACTGGTGTTGTTTAAAAGGAAACATCCATATCCCTCTCAGTTTAGGTCCCCTTTAAGAATGACTTGGTTTCTGGCCCTTTTTATACCCTGGCTGTTTTGGGGTTAATGTTCACGTGGCCAGAAGTCGTGTTGTTGCTGCTGTTGGAGAAAGTTTCTTTTCCCGTCTGAAGACAGAAGTGTGGGAAGGTTGTGCCTGTGAAGTAGCAGGAGATCAGGGCGGGCGGAACATCTGGAAGCTGCGCTGGGTGTGTGACAGCGGGAGGCGTATGGAGGATCACACGGCTGGCTGGGAGTTGACATTGGCAGCCTCCGCTGTTGTTGTGTGTCTCTCTGTCTCTCTCTGTGTCTCGGCTTCCTGAGTCTTCCCTGCCGCGTCCCTCTCCAATGTTTTTATCTGCCTCTCACTTCCTTTTGTGCTAACCTGACTTTGCAGAGCGGATGTTCAGTGGGGGGCTGCTGCCTGGATTAGGGCTTTGAAGGAGCTGCTTCGGAGGACGGGGACCCCGCGACAGGCCGCCCGCGCCTCAAGATGCTGACCATCAAGCTTCCCCAGCTCCTGAGCGTGCATCAGATGCCCCGGGTAAGTGGCTATTCCCCTGCACCCCATACTCCTGCATCCTGCACATCAGGGGCTCCCCCCCCCCCCAGTGACTTCCTCCCCCCGCACCCCATACTCCTGCACCATGCACATCAGATGTCCCAGGTAAGTGGCTTTCCCCTCCCCCCCCCCCCCCCCCCCACACACACACACACACACACCTCATACTCCTGCATCCTGCACATCAGGTGCCCCCCCCCCCCCCCCTAAGTGACTTCTCCCCCACACACACACCTCATACTCCTGCACCATGCACATCAGATGTCCCAGATAAGTGGCTGTCTCCCCCTGCACCCCTCCTGCACTGTGCACATCAGATGTCCCAGGTAAGTGGCTATCCCCCCATACCCACCCCTCCTGCACCATGCACATCAGATGTCCCAGGTAAGTGGCTATCTTCCCCCACACCCCTCCTGCACTGTGCACATCAGATGTCCCAGGTAAGTGGCTATCTTCCCCTGCACCCCTCCTGCACTGTGCACATCAGATGTCCCAGGTAAGTGGCTATCCCCCCATATCCACCCCTCCTGCACCATGCACATCAGATGTCCCAGGTAAGTGGCTATCTTCCCCCGCACCCCTCCTGCACTGTGCACATCAGATGTCCCAGGTAAGTGGCTATCTTCCCCCGCACCCCTCCTGCACTGTGCACATCAGATGTCCCAGGTAAGTGGCTATCTTCCCCCGCACCCCTCCTGCACTGTGCACATCAGATGTCCCAGGTAAGTGGCTATCTTCCCCTGCACCCCTCCTGCACTGTGCACATCAGATGTCCCAGGTAAGTGGCTATCTTCCCCCGCACCCCTCCTGCACTGTGCACATCAGATGTCCCAGGTAAGTGGCTATCTTCCCCCGCACCCCTCCTGCACTGTGCACATCAGATGTCCCAGGTAAGTGGCTATCTTCCCCTGCACCCCTCCTGCACTGTGCACATCAGCTGTCCCAGGTAAGTGGCTATCTTCCCCTGCACCCCTCCTGCACTGTGCTCATCAGATGTCCCAGGTAAGTGGTTATCTTCCCCCGCACCCCTCCTGCACTGTGCACATCAGATGTCCCAGGTAAGTGGCTATCTTCCCCCGCACCCCTCCTGCACCATGCACATCAGATGTCCCAGGTAAGTGGCTATCTTCCCCCGCACCCCTTCTGCACTGTGCACATCAGCTGTCCCAGGTAAGTGGCTATCTTCCCCTGCACCCCTCCTGCACTGTGCACATCAGCTGTCCCAGGTAAGTGGCTATCTTCCCCCGCACCCCTCCTGCACTGTGCACATCAGATGTCCCAGGTAAGTGGCTATCTTCCCCCGCACCCCTTCTGCACCATGCACATCAGATGTCCCAGGTAAGTGGCTATCTTCCCCCGCACCCCTCCTGCACTGTGCACATCAGCTGTCCCAGGTAAGTGGCTATCTTCCCCTGCACCCCTCCTGCACTGTGCACATCAGCTGTCCCAGGTAAGTGGCTATCTTCCCCCGCACCCCTCCTGCACTGTGCACATCAGCTGTCCCAGGTAAGTGGCTATCTCCCACCCTTCCCCCCCACCCCGATCATCTTACACACTGTTCATCAGATGTTCAGAGTAAGTTGCTACCCCCTTAGACCCTGAACATGCATGCTAGATATCTGACTGAAGTCTGACTATCAGCTTCATGTTTGTTTCATGTGAGTGATTCAGATACTGCTGCAGCCAGAATGGTCAGCAGGACAGCCAGGTAACTGGTATTGTTCAAAGCACACTTGAATGGAGAGGGATATGGAGGCTGTCATATTTACTTTTAAACAATGCATATTGCCTGGCTGTGCTGCTGATCTGCTGCCTCTAATACTTTTAGCCATAGACCCTGAACAAGCATGCAGCATATCAGGTGCTCTGACTGAAGTCTGACTGGATTAGCTGCACGCTTGTTTCAGGTGTGTGAATATTTATTATTTTTATATTTACATAGCGCCAACATCTTTGGTCGTGTTGCACATAGTACAAAACAAATATTGGGGAACGTAGATACGTGAGACAAGAGGGTCTCCTGGGAGGTGCGAAGGTTTTGGTTGGGGAGCAGTGGTGGACTTACCTCCTCCAAACAGACACAACATACGCCAACAAAGTTTAGCAGAACAAATTTATTTACATATTCCAGGGGAAATGCAACGCGTTTCGCAGGTAGGACCCCGCTTCATCAGGCAATTGATTAATACTGTGTTCATGTTTATGATTATGATGTACATGCATGCAGCATACGTTAGCTGTTATATCAGAAGTGCATAGACTGCACTGTCTGAAGTTCACATTGCATGCATTGCGGACCACTGCGGTCCGCGAACGTATGCTGCATGCATTTTTTTAGCAAACTGTGCGGCTGACCCATTCACTAAAGTACAACCGCAGATGGCGTGCGATCGTATGCGTTGTGTTTCGATCGCACAGCCATCTGCGGGTTGAAATGTGAGTCCTTACAGTAGTCAAGATGGTTATTGGGTTATTTTCTACACTGATGGTCACTATAGGTGGGGGAGCAGAGAGAGAAGGTGGAAATATCGTAATCTCTATTTTGTTCACGTTAGGTTTAAGGAAACTGGATGACATGAATGTAGAGACAGCAGATAGACAGTCGGGGACTTGAGATAATAGTGTGGAGAGGTCGGGGGAGAAAAAGAGATTTGGTTGGCAATCAGCATAGAGGTGATATTGAAAACTAAACTACCTTATTAATTGTCCTAGGCCATGAGTGTAAATGGAGAACAGAAGAGGTCCAAGGATGGAGCCTTGTGGTACCCCAACAGACAGCAGGGGTGGAGAGGAGTAGGTATTGGAATAGGAGACAGTGAGAACTGCTGCCAAAACTGCTATGAAATGTAGACATTCTTCATCTTATTGACCACTATTAGATGCAAAGCTTAGTGGATGCAGGGACCGTTTCGCCATGACATGCTGCTGATGTTCCTCTTTTCTGACTTGTTTTCCTGTCTGGCAGTGATCTGGCAATATGTGTTCTATGTGTTTAGATGGTAACCATTGGAAACAGGAAACACCCGGGTTGCGCATCACCTACACATTGAGCTATGAAATAATTTTTTTCTCTGTGTCATCACACATTGGACCTGATTCACAAAGCGGTGCTAACTGTTAGCACGCTTGTGAAAAGCCACTTATCACGCCCAAAACCTAATCTCGCGTGATAATTAGCAAAGTCCCATGCGCAAAAAATTGCGTGCGCACAGCGCGGTGCGCGCGAAACATTGCCTCACAGTGAGATGAAAATGGCGCCTATAAGGTCACATTGGGTGTGACCTTAACAGCGTATGGTGCGACGTTAAGTTCGTACGCAATGCGACCTTATAGGCGCATCGGGTGCGCCATTTTAGTTGCACCACGATGCAACGTTTTACGTGCACCGCACTGCGCGTGCAATGTTTTTCGCGCGGGACTTTGCGCGCGATCTTAATTTACAAAACGATGCGCACCCTGGTTAGCACGCCCAAAGTAACTGGGTTAGCACCGCTTTGTGGATCAAGCCCATTATATTATTATTATTATCATTTTGTTATAAAGCGCCAACATATTCCATGTTGTTGTACAAAGTAAGAAACAAACATGGGGTACATAATAATACAGACAATAGTGTACACCAATATACAAAATACAGTATTGCTACAAAATACAGAATTGGTAATGACAGTGACAAAGGTAACATGATGAATAAGATGTATAAAATTCCAAGACACAAAAGGGGGAGAGAGCCCTGCCCTTGCAAGCTTACAATCTAAAGGAATAGGTGGGGTAGTATACAATAATCATGCCTGGAGGCAGTGCGTTCTCAGATTATCTAATAGGAGTACAACTTGGCCAGAGGCCAAAGGAGGTAGAGCCTAAGGTAGAGCCAGGGCTGGATTTCCCATAAGGCACTGTAGGCACCTGTCTACAGGCGCCTGATGATGGAAAGGCAGCTAACTTCCCTCCCAGAGCGCCTCCCTCCCTCCTTCCCTATGCAGAATCCTGTTGAGAGTGTAAATAAGAGGTTACTCACCCTGCTATCGGAAATCCACTGACCAGATCTCCATTCAGTCAGGGACACCACTAGCTTCTTAATGCTAAAGTTCCTCTAGCTACCTAATACTTAGGGAAACCTCGAGCTACTTAATATTGAGTGTACTTATGACTACCTAATACTAAGGGGCACCTGTAGCTCCCTATAACAGGCAAGGAAAATAGGGGAGAAGTGACATCTGGGACAGCCAGCACAGTTGCGGTTCTGTTTGGGGGGGGGGGAGGGGGGGATTGTAGGTTCATGTAGGGCAAAGTCCAAGGTGCCAGGACATCTGTGTCTATAGGCTCCTGTGAGATAAATCCGGGCCTGAGTAGAGCATATGCTTGTCACAAAAAGTGAGTTTTGAGGGAGCATTTAAAGATATCAAAGGTTGGAGAGTGACGGATGTGTTTTCAGGGCCAGATTTACCATAAGGCAGTGTAGGTATGTGCCTACAGGCGCCTGATGATGGAAAGGGGTCTTAATCCCCTTCCCGAGTGCCTCCCTCCCTCCTTACCTATGCAGAGTCCTGATGAGAGTGTAAATGAGAGGTTGGCATTCCACTGACCAGTCCTCCCTTCAGTCGAGGGCATCACTAGCTGCTTAGCATCAGGTAGCCAAAGGTACCCTCAGTATTAAGGGGCATCTGTAGCTGCATATGATGGGCAAGGGCAGGGCCGGATTTGTACTTCTTACCGCCCAAGGCCGACTATTACCAGCCGCCCCCACCGAAACCGTATCCTACCACCTCTCTCCACACACACCCATCCAAAAAATTTTGAGCCGATGGTGTCCACTATTGGTGCTAGTGCCGAGGTCTCCATGGCAACGTGAAGTGAATCAATCATGTCACACGGGGGAACTGGTCAATCAAGCGATCTACAGGTGATGGGCGTGGTGGGAGCCGTCCACCACACACACATAGTCAAAAGTGGCTCACAATTGGACATTGGGTGGGGTCAGCAACACGTAAAAGTGAGTCCTGTACCCACTGCTGTCTCCAGGGTAACAGCGCTGGCCAATCAATAATTAAGAAATGGGTACTGTGAGAGGCTGCCTTCTGTATTCTGTACTATTTGCTGGTGCTGCCCCTGGTCCTTTCATCCCCCACACCAAGTGCGTGGGACCCGGCCTTCTGTAACTGCCTGGAGCTGCTGCTATGTCATTGGACAAGGTCTGGCTTTTTGCTAGTCACACACTGTTCACAAACGTTTGGTTAACGGACTGCAGCTGCCTGTAGCACAGCACAGGCAGGTGCCAGCTGGTACTAATAGTGCAGCCATCCTGACCACTTTCATTTGTTTGGACACTTGCAAATAATGCCCTGCAAATAATGCCCACTTTTTGCCCCTTGTTTATCTGGTGCCCTAGGCCATGGCCTATGTGGCCTTGCCAGAAATCCGGCCATGGGCAAGGGAAGTAAACAGTGCGGTTCGATAAGGGTTTGCCGGATCATAGAGAGCGAAGTCTAGGGTGCTAGGAAATTTGTGCCTATAGGCTCCAGTGGTGTAAATCCGGGCCTGTGTGTTGTGGAAGGGCATTCCAAGGAGGTGTGAAGGCACGTGAGAAATCTTGTACACATGAATGCAAAGAGGACAAAAGAAGGTCATGTGCAGAACAGATCTGAGATTGCGATTGGATTGGTATCTGGAAACTAGCGAGAAGATGTAGAGACTGTGGAGAGCTTTGCAGGCTACCGTAGGGTTATAACAATAATATATGAGTAATTCTCACAGCAGCTAGTTTGCAAGGATAATGCATGTTCTTCCTTACTTTTTTTGTGGTTTTCTGACAGTGTGTGACAGATTTTATTCAGAGAGGGATTTGTTGGTCGTATCTGCCTATCTGCCAGTGTATGGCCTCTATCAAATAGGCAGCTAAATTCACCAACTCTCAGCTGCTTGCCTGCATTGGCCAGCTCTTGTTAGCACTCATACTGGTGCTATACAGGCAGCCCCCCCATGGAGTCACATCTGAGCACGGCTGTATCCATCTCATGTCGCGGTCCTCTTGTAAGAGCGCTTCGGTTTTTCTGCGGGGGACACGGATCGGTGATCGGGAACCATGTTCCCATTCACTGATCCCAGGGCGGAAGCGCACCAAATCGCGCCACCGCAGCAGAGCAGCTGCCCGGACGTGAGCCTCACGACCGGGCGGCAGAAATGGTTAAAGGAACAATATCAAACCAAGTGTTCTAAAATGACAATGTACAAATAATGTCTATGTAGCTGTGTAAACATTTTCCTACTTTTCATGTTAAATATCAGAGGCAAAATCTGTAATTTGTTGTGTGTAGATTTTAGCTACGTTTGGAATGTCTCATTTGCAGAGGTGAATCTCTGCAGTCTGACATGCTAAGAACAGTGTAATATTGAAGCAGAGTTATATGCAATGGCTCTGGTGTCAGGTTTCACATACTATTAGAAATGTTTATGTTGCACATAAGATACATTTCCTCAGCTCTCAGAGAAAGGCAGCTGCCAGTGAGAAAGCTTCTCACACACACAGGGTTAACAGATGTAGTCTGTCAGATTTGGTGACACTAAAGTGTGAAAGGAATTTTATAATAGTAAACAAAGCGATAAGCATTCAAATGTATATAACCGTACTTAACAGCACTTCCCAAACTATTCCTATCTCAATTGAAAAAAACATGTTACTCGATAGTGTTCCTTTACGTACACAATACAGAATCTTTGCTATCAATAACCTGTTTCATACCCGCCCTCAGGTCTTCTGGGAAGATGGCATCATGTCGGGGTACCGTCACCCGAAGAGCTCCGCTCTGGACTGCCTGCTCAGCTCCTTCCAAATGACCAATGAAACTGTGAACATCTGGACCCATTTCCTGCCAACATGGTGAGGCAAGGAGGCATAGGCTTAGGGTACATTTACTAAAGGGACGCTTGCGTGGGGGAGGGATATTGAAACAGGAGAGTTGAGCACACACACATAACAATATATGGCCATTATTCAATTCACGTTTTCTTCAAATGATTTTTCCTGGGAAGTAATTTTACATCTTCCATTTAAAGCACTCTGCAACTGAAAAAGTATTTTTATGTAGGTGACTTAAAGGGCATTTTATTGAAAAATATCACCTAGGAGAAAACTTTGGAGGGAACGTGAACGCACTTGACGTACATTTTCACGCACGGTGCTTGGGGTAATAGAAGTCAATGAAAGATGCAGTAAATGTGAACGATGAGGCACTGTGCAGCGCGCATGCGCGGACCGGCGGGAATCACGGTGATGCACTTCCTGTCCAGCAGGAAGTACATCACTGAGCGGGGGCCGGCGCTATGCATATGATGATGGTGGTCTCTGCCACAGGGTCATATGTTTCTCATTTTTTACGTTGTGGTGGACCTCGACAGGAACATCTCATCCCACCGCAATGCAAAAAACAAGTGTGAAACTGGACTTATAAGAGTCGTCATGCATAATATGCTGCCCCATGATATACTTACCTGGGGTTTCCTCCAGCCCAGAGCCGGGACAAGGTTCTCCAGCACCCAAGGCTGAGACACCAAAGTGCACCCCCCCCCCCCCCCATCTCTCCCACCCCAGCCGTCACACACTGATTGCTATTAGACTAAGAGGCCCCTCCCCATCCCTCCCACCCCAGCCGTCACACACTGATTGCTATTAGACTAAGAGGCTCCCCAGGGCCCCCAACACCTTAATCTCTAGTTATCTGATTTGCAGTTACTGCCCCTTTTCTTATTTCTCTCTGCTTCAAACACAATAGGGGAATGATAGCGTGAGTTGTGCGCCCCATCGTACACTGCGCCCTGAGGCTGGAGCCTCTCTCACCTCTGCCCAGCCCCAGCCCCTTGCAGCCGACATGTCCCATGCAGCATCTCCGCTCACAGCCGTCGGCCCGGGGTCCCTGCCAGTGCAGAGGCCAACCTCGAGGTCGTCCTCGCACAGGCGCAGTAGAGGAGGTCGGCCTCTGCCCCGGGTAAGTATAACAGGGGGCAGCATATTATGCTTGACAACTCCTTGACAATCAATGATGCATTCTTGATTGTACAATCTTACTTAATTTGTCTTCAGCCTACAAGATGTAGTCTTTCCTATTAGATAAAAGTGGTAGGATTATGTCATGAAAGGCAGCCACACTCCACACAATAAAATTATCCAATTTTACAGCAATTTGATAAAAACAATCGGTTGTACAGAAAAATCGAAAAGCTTTTTTTTCTTATTGCTTTTTTCTTATTTTGTGTTTTGTTTTGTTTTTGTTTTTTTGCGATAAAGGTAAATTGGGGTTGATTATTCTGATCGAGCTTTATGAAGCTTGAATGGTGTAGGGTAGATTGTCAAATTCTTGATTTAAAGACTCGAGCCATTTTTCAGAGTTTCCAGTCGTTTATGTGTGTGGCACATTGGTCAGATTTTTCAAATGTTACAATCAATCAGAAAAATTGATTGTAATTCTTGAATTGAAAAGAAATATAAACATTGCTGTGGCCATCGTATTAATGTGATATAAATTGTAACATTTATAAGTACATTTTTCCTTTCTGTTGAAGTACTGTATGTAGGGCTTGTTTCACTAAACCGTGATAACTCAAAGATCACACCTTATCAAAGATATCACACCTTATCAAAGTTAACACGCCTTATCAGAGTAGCATAGCGAGCACTACGAACCTGCAGGGGCTCAGGGCAGGACGAGTGCTATTGCCAATTAGCAGGCATACGTTTGTAACCCTCACTATGCTACTCTGATAAGGCTGGTCAACTTTGATAAGGTGAGATATCTTTGATAAGGTGAGATATCTTTGATAAGGTGAGATATCTTTGATAAGGTGTGATATCTTTGATAAGGTGTGATATCTTTGATAAGGTGAGATATCTTTGATAAGGTGTGATATCTTTGATAAGGTGAGATATCTTTGATAAGGTGAGATATCTTTGATAAGGTGTGATATCTTTGATAAGGTGTGATATCTTTGATAAGGAGTGATATTTGAGTTATCACGGTTTAGTAAATGAAGCCCCTTATGTGGAATAAAACTCGCTGGATGGTAACCAGTGCTTTTCCTGTTCTTATATGTCCAGGTATTTCCTCTGGAGGTTCCTCCTGCTCTCCTACACAGTGGACTTTATAGGGGACCCATACAATTGGCCACTTCTGGTTTACATGATGCTGATCTGCCTGTACCCCTTCACCTCCGCCTTCGCCCACACCTTCAGTAGTATGTCCGCCCACGCCCGCCACATCTGCTACTTCCTGGACTACGGCGCCCTCAGCCTCTACAGCCTGGGTAGGTGCCGGAGGGAAACACTATCTCTAATGTAGCCAGCATTGTCAATGTACAATGATACTCCCGGCATGTGTGTGCAATGCCAGACTGTAGAGGAGAGACACATTGGGCTGTGCATTGCAGGCACTGGCACTACACTTACCTCCCTCTGCATCTCCTCCCTGCTGGCCCGCAGCATCTGATCCCCAGGATGGCGGGTATGTGCTGCACCTCCTCCCATAGCATCTCCTCCCTGCTGGCCCGCAGCATCTGATCCCCAGGATGGCGGGTATGTGCTGCACCTCCTCCCATAGCATCTCCTCCCTGCTGGCCCGCAGCATCTGATCCCCAGGATGGCGGGTATGTGCTGCACCTCCTCCCATACCATCTCCTCCCTGCTGGCCCGCAGCATCTGATCCCCAGGATGCCGGGTATGTGCTGCACCTCCTCCCATAGCATCTCCTCGCTGATGGCCCGCAGCATCTGATCCCCAGGATGGCGGGTATGTGCTGCACCTCCTCCCATAGCATCTCCTCCCTGCTGGCCCGCAGCATCTGATCCCCAGGATGCTGGGTATGTGCTGCACCTCCTCCCATAGCATCTCCTCCCTGCTGGCCCGCAGCATCTGATCCCCAGGATGCCGGGTATGTGCTGCACCTCCTCCCATAGCATCTCCTCCCTGCTGGCCCGCAGCATCTGATCCCCAGGATGCCGGGTATATGCTGCACCTCCTCCCATACCATCTCCTTGCTGGCCCGCAGCCTCTGATCCCCAGGATGCCGGGTACATGCTGCACCTCCTCCCATACCATCTCCTCCCTGCTGGCCTGCAGCTTATGATCCCCAGGATGCCGGGTATGTGCTGCACCTCCTCCCATAGCATCTCCTCCCTGCTGGCCTGCAGCATCTGATCCCCAGGATGGCGGGTATGTGCTGCACCTCCTCCCATAGCATCTCCTCCCTGCTGGCCCGCAGCATCTGATCCCCAGGATGGTGGGTATGTGCTGCACCTGCTCCCATAGCAAGTCCTCCCTGCTGGCCCGCAGCATCTGATCCCCAGGATGCCAGGTATGTGCTGCACCTCCTCCCATAGCATCTCCTCCCTGCTGGCCGCAGCATCTGATCCCCAGGATGCCGGGTATGTGCTGCACCTCCTCCCATAGCATCTCCTCCCTGCTGGCCGCAGCATCTGATCCCCAGGATGCCGGGTATGTGCTGCACCTCTTCCCATAGCATCTCCTCCCTGCTGGCCTGCAGCATCTGATCCCCAGGATGCCGGGTATGTGCTGCACCTCCTCCCATAGCATCTCCTCCCTGCTGGCCCGCAGCATCTGATCCCCAGGATGCCGGGTATATGCTGCACCTCCTCCCATAGCATCTCCTCCCTGCTGGCCTGCAGCATCTGATCCCCAGGATGCCGGGTATGTGCTGTACCTCCTCCCATAGCATCTCCTCCCTGCTCGTCCGCAGCATCTAATCCCCAGGATGCCGGGTATATGCTGCATCTCCTCCCTGCTGGCCCGCAGCATCTGATCCCCAGGATGTCGGGTATGTGCTGCACCTCCTCCCATAGCATCTCCTCCCTGCTGGCCCGCAGCATCTAATCCCCAGGATGCCGGGTATGTGCTGCACCTTCTCCCATAGCATCTCCTCCCTGCTGGTCCGCAGCATCTGATCCCCAGGATGCCGGGTACGTGCTGCACCTCCTCCCATACCATCTCCTCCCTGCTGGCCCGCAGCATCTGATCCCCAGGATGCCGGGTATGTGCTGCACCTCCTCTCATAGCATCTCTTCCCTGCTGGCCCGCAGCATCTAATCCACAGGATGCCAGGTATGTGCTGCACCTCCTCCCATAGCATCTCCTCCCCTGCTGGCCCGCAGCATCTGATCCCCAGGATGCCGGGTATGTGCTGCACCTCCTCCCATAGCATCTCCTCCCTGCTGGCCCGCAGCATCTGACCCCCAGGAAGCCGGGTATGTGCTGCACCTCCTCCCATAGCATCTCCTCCCTGCTGGCCCACAGCATCTGACCCCCAGGATGCCGGGTATGTGCTGCACCTCCTCCCATAGCATCTCCTCCCTGCTGGCCCGCAGCATCTGATCCCCAGGATGCTGGGTATGTGCTGCACCTCCTCCCATAGCATCTCCTCGCTGATGGCCCGCAGCATCTGATCCCCAGGATGCCGGGTATGTGCTGCACCTCCTCCCATAGCATCTCCTCCCCTGCTGGCCCGCAGCATCTGATCCCCAGGATGCTGGGTATGTGCTGCACCTCCTCCCATAGCATCTCCTCCCTGCTGGCCCGCAGCATCTGATCCACAGGATGCCGGGTATGTGCTGCACCTCCTCCCATAGCATCTCCTCCCCTGCTGGCCCGCATCATCTGATCCCCAGGATGCCGGGTATGTGCTGCACCAGCGCCGCATCACTCACCCGCTCTCAGCAGATTAGCGATGGGATCACCAGCCACACATCCTGCTTCCTCTCTGGCTACAGCGGTACCACATGTGACCTGGCAGCACGTAACAGGTCACATGAGACACCGCTGTAGCCATGGATACAGGACACTGGATGGGTGGATGGAGATCCCATCACTGGAACACTGAGAGCAGGTGAGTGAAGCGGTGCCGCGCATCTAGGGAGGGGGAGTGCAAGGAGAGGGTCATTCGCAGAGGGGAGGCACCTCTTGTTGCCCTTTAATTGTTGTCGCCCTGAAGCATATGATTCTGGTATATATATATATTTCACAGCTGTTTAAGCATGTTAGTCCAATTATAAAAATCAGTGGTAATTATATTAAAAAAATGTAAGTAATGAGTTAGCGTTCAGTCAAATGTTGTGTCATATGAATATCCAATCAGACATCAAATGGTTGTTCTTAGACTGTCTCTCTTCATTCCAGTTGTTTATCCATTTTCATTTGCAGAAGTGAAAGACCACAAATCTTCTATTTCAGTTACGTAAATGTCACCAGGTCTCGCTTAGTTCAGAAGGTTTCTAGTTTTTTTCCACTGTTTGTTCCTCTTTTCCTAGACACCATTTCTGCAGAACATAAACCTCAAGATTCTTTCAGAGTATTTTTATAACCGTATATAAAATGGAATTTCTAAAACACAATGGATGATAGTATCATTAAAAGATTCATTGAATCCATTTTCCAGTACATTATGCTGGGTGTTATTCTCAGTACCGGCTCTCTGTATGTATGGACACTGCACAGTAACACTTCTCTTGTCCTGTATGTATGTATGGACACTACAGAGTAGCACTTCTCTTGTCCTGTATGCTGGCTGTAATTCTCAGTATCAGCTCTTATTCTGTATGTATGGGTAAAGCACAGTAACACTTCTCTTGTCCTCTATGCTGGGTGTAATTCTCAGTATCTGCTCTTATTCTGTATGTATGGGCACTGCACAGTAACACTTCTCTTGTCTTGTATGCCGGGTGTAATTCTCAGTATCAGCTCTTATTCTGTATGTATGGGTAAAGCACAGTAACACTTCTCTTGTCCTCTATGCTGGGTGTAATTCTCAGTATCTGCTTTTATTCTGTATGTATGGACACTGCACAGTAGCACTTCGCTTGTCCTGTATGCTGGGTGTAATTCTCAGTATCTGCTCTTATTCTGTATGTATGGACACTGCACAGTAACACTTCTCTTGTCCTCTATGCTGGGTGTAATTCTCAGTATCTGCTCTTATTCTGTATGTATGGACACTGTCAAGTAACACTTCTCTTGTCCTGTATGCTGGGTGTAATTCTCAGTATCTGCTATTATTCTGTATGTATGGAGGCTGCACAGTAACACTTCTCTTGTCCTGTATGCTGGGTGTAACTCTCAGTATCTGCTCTTATTCTGTATGTATGGACACTGCACAGTAACACTTCTCTTGTCCTGTATGCTGAGTGTAATTCTCAGTATCTGCTCTTATTATGTATGTATGGACACTGTCAAGTAACACTTCTCTTGTCCTGTATGCTGGGTGTAATTCTCAGTATCTGCTATTATTCTGTATGTATGGAGGCTGCACAGTAACACTTCTCTTGTCCTGTATGCTGGGTGTATCTCTCAGTATCTGCTCTTATTCTGTATGTATGGACACTGCACAGTAACACTTCTCTTGTCCTGTATGCTGAGTGTAATTCTCAGTATCTGCTCTTATTCTGTATGTATGGACACTGCACAGTAACACTTCTCTTGTCCTCTATGCTGGGTGTAATTCTCAGTATCTGCTCTTATTCTGTCTGTATGGACACTGTCAAGTAACACTTCTCTTGTCCTGTATGCTGAGTGTAATTCTCAGTATCTGCTCTTATTCTGTATGTATGGACACTGCACAGTAACACTTCTCTTGTCCTGTATGCCGGGTGTAATTCTCAGTATCAGCTCTTATTCTGTATGTATGGACACTGCACAGTAACACTTGTCTTGTCCTGTATGCTGGGTGTAATTCTCAGTATCTGCTCTTATTCTGTATGTATGGACACTGCACAGTAGCACTTCTCTTGTCCTGTATACTGTGTGTAATTCTCAGTATCTGCTCTTATTATGTATGTATGGGCACTGCACAGTAACACTTCTCTTGTCCTGTATGCTGGGTGTGATTCTCAGTATCTGTTCTTATTCTGTATGTATGGACACTGCACAGTAGCACTTCTCTTGTCCTGTATACTGGGTGTGATTCTCAGTATCTGCTCTTATTATGTATGTATGGGCACTGCACAGTAACACTTCTCTTGTCCTGTATGCTGGGTGTGATTCTCAGTATCTGCTCTTATTCTGTATGTATGGACGCTGCTCAGTAACACTTGTCTTGTACTGTATGATGTGTGTAATTCTCAGTATCTGCTCCTATTCTGTATGTATGGATGTTGCACAGTAACACTTCTCTTGTCCTGTATGCCAGGTGTAATTCTCAGTATCTGCTCTTATTCTGTATGTATGCAGGCTGCACAGTAACACTTCTCGTGTCCTGTATGTTGGGTGGGATTCTCAGTACCAGCTTTGATCCTGTGTATATTGTGAAAGAGAGGTCCAAGTACAGTTGCAGTAGATTAATCTGTACTGGAAGAATTGTCACAGGCTCAGTACAACTTCTTACAAATGTGTCTGACCAAACTGGGTGAAGTAACAACACACAGAGCATTTATATTGTACTTTTCTCCTGGAAGACTCAAAGCCCCAGAGCTGCGGTCACTAGGGCACTCTCTATAGGCAGTAGCAGTATTAGGGAGTCTTGCCCAAGTTCTCCTCACTGAGTACAGGAAGGCCTGGTGCACACCAAAAACCGCTAGCAGATACGCAAAATGCTAGCAGATTTTGAAACGCTTTTTCTTATTTTTCTGTAGCGTTTCAGCTAGCGTTTTGCGGTTTTGTGTAGCGGTTTTGGTGTAGTAGAGTTCATGTATTGTTACAGTAAAAAGCTGTTACTGAACAGCTTCTGTAACAAAAAACGCCTGGCAAACCGCTCTGAAGTGCCGTTTTTCAGAGCGGTTTGCGGTTTTCCTATACTTAACATTGAGGCAAAAACGCTGCAGCATCTGCAGCAGCCCGGGAGTATGCGTTTCTGCAACACGCCTCCCGCTCTGGTGTGCACCAGCCCATTGAAATACACTACCCTAGCGGATCCGCACCCGCAAGCAGATCGCAAACCGCGGCGGAAACGCTCCGGTGTGCACTAGGCCGAAGAGCCGAGATCTGAACCTGGTCTGTGTCAACCGCAGAGCCTGTAAAGGACAACTGAAGTGAGAAGAATATGGAGGCTGTCATATTTTCCTATTAAACAATACCAGTTGCCTGGCAGCCCTGCTGGTTTATTTGGCTGCAATAGTGTCTGAATCACGCCAGAAACAAGCATACAGCTAATCCTGTCAGATCTGACAATAATGTCAGAAACATCTGATCTGCTGCATGCCTGTTCAGGGGCTGTGGCTAAATGTATTAGAGGCAGAGGATCAGCAGGATAGCCAGGCAACTGGTACTGCTTAAAAGCAAATAAAGATGGCAGCCTCTGTATCCCTCTGGATTCAGTTGTCCTTTAACCAGTACATTTAAAGATGCTTGACTGAGGGAATAGATGAGATTAATCTGTGTTCTTTCTCTGCAGGTTGTGCCTTCACCTACGGGGCCTACGTGGTGCCAGATCGCTGGGTAAATGGCGTGCTGCATCGCTATTACGTGCCTATCGCTGCGTTTAACACATTCATCTGCACCGGCCTGTCCTGCTATTCCCGGTATGTACCAGTACTGTCCTCAATCATCTTCTGATAGCACCATGTGACTGGGTGTCCAATCACAGCTCGAAGCAGAGAGCCCACTGTAATTCTGTGAGGAGAACACATTGGCCTCAATTCTGGTAGGGTTATCAAACAAATTACCTCATGTGAGGTAATTTACCTCATGAGGTAATGACATTTAGAAATTCTGGTAGGCTTTAGTCATGTTTTACCTAATGAGGTAATGTACAGAAAATAGGTATTCTCACGGAAATTAGGGAGCATGTTAGCACATAATCTTTTAAGACCTGCCTGTACCTGGAGGTAAAGTCCATTTGTATGCATTTTGCAGTTTTTAGTAAAGTTCCTATTGCTGATTTAATGTCGCTCCTATTCAGGCTGTGTAATAGAAAAGAATAGTAGAAATAAAATAAATTTTTATTTTTTTCTGTAAGGGATGCCTATAAATATACTTTTCATAGGTTGCTACATAATCAAATACACCTCCCCCCTCAAAAAAAAACATCTACCAAAGACTATCCTAACTTATGGAAGACAATTAAAGACTACTATAATTTATTTACTGCATGCTTACCTCTGAAATACCTCATGTTTTACCTCATGTTTTCCCTCATGTTTTACCTCATGTTTTCCCTCATGTTTGGAAATTGAGAAAAATCTTTCAGAATTGCTAAAAAAAAAAAAAAAGAGGAGAATACCTCATGAGGTATTTTACCTACAAAAATGTATTACCTACCAAAAAAAACAAAACAAAAAACCTAGCTACCAGAATTGAAGCCACTGGCCTCTGTATTAACCCCATAGCAGAGATGGTGAAATGGGGCCCTAGGCAAGTTACAACTTTGGCTCACCTGTAATGGCCACGTGGGTATTTGTTCATTTATTTTGGTAAGATTTGGTGGGAACTAGTATCAACTGGGCCCTTAGTCTCTCTCTCCAGGCCCTAGGCAACAGCCTTAGTTGCCTTGGGGATGATCCAGCTCTGCCCCATAGGCAGTCTCCATTTAGACTCTGACCCCACATTATACCCCACCTCATAAGTAGTATATCCTATTCAGTGGACATACCAGGCCATATGCCATTAACTTTTTCCCCTGAGTTTTTTCTCCAAGGAGATAATTTTTCATCTTTCAATTTAGATACAGACTTTGCAATATGGAAAAAGTACCAAAAAGTAGGTGAGAAAGTACTGTCAATATTATTTTGAGTATTTTGCTTGCTGGTGGTTTAGAAGGCATTTTAATTACAAGTTCGAAATTATCACCTAGGAGGAAACTTAGGGTAGGTGCACACATGCGTTTTTGAAAACGTAGGTTTTGTTGCATACTATTAAAAAACTATTAAAAAACAAATAAAAACCGCATATAATGAAAGTCAAAGGGAAGAGCAGTGATATGCGTTTTTCATGTGTTTTCCACACTTTTTTTTATATCTGTCCCCCCCCCCCCCCCTCATAAATTTTGTGCTGTATTTCCACTTCCTGTTGTTATTTCTAGTGATTTGCATAGATGCAAATATAAAAATGCACGAAAACGCATATGCTTTTTGTATATACGAACCGCAAACACATGAAAACGCACGCAAAATGCTTGAAAACGCATTTGCAATTAAAAAAAACGTGAACGCAGCAAAAAAGCGCAAAAAAAGCGCACACAACATAAAATGAAAACATGACATAAAACTCAGCCTTTCATGTTATGTTATGTGTGCACCCAGCCTTACGGGAATAAGGTGACTTGCATATGGCCCACCATGTTATAACTACATACCTCCCAATTTTTTTGAGATGAGAAAAAAAGGACACTTAAGCCATGCCCCTGCCACACCCCTGGCCACGCCCTCACCACACCTCTAGTCACACATACCATAAAGATTTCATAAGAAAAATGTGTTGTTTTATAATTCAAACCACACTGGTGCTTCCTATCCTGGTTCATTTTCATTCATAGTAACATTTTAAAATTAGTAATATATCAATTTAAAGGATGGGAATAAAGTTTAGAGTCAATCAAACACATTTTTAGTATAGAAATCTATATATTTACATAGAAAGAGGGACACAGTCCTGAAAGAGGGACAAATGAGGGTGAAAGAGGGACAGGGCTCCAAAAGAGGGTCAGTCCCTCCCAAAAAGGGACAGTTGGGAGCTATGTAACTAACTTGCATCATTTCACTTATCAGGACACTGCTCTAAATCCAGACCAGAAAGTGGAACATCGAAAAAATAATCTGCTAACAGTAGCCAACGAAAAAACATTCTGTTCTCAGCTGTCATCTGAAAACCAGAGAACAGTAACGTAATAAGACTGGATTTCAGAGGCACACCCAAGTCATGATTCATTATCATTACACAATGATTCATGGAGGATGGGATGTAAACAGTATATTTCCTTCTGGCAACTGAACACAAACAAGAATGTGCAAACCACAAAGATACTGACAGCATAGTACATAGAGCACAAAAACCCGAGTCTAATGCCTGGTACACACCATGCGCAATTTCCCATCAGATAGACAGGCCCAATCGATTATAGCCTTTCCGATCGGATCACTTCTATACAAAATAGATCCGAAAAAAACAATCGGAAATCAGATTGGACCTGTTGGAAATAATTGTTTCGACCCATCTATCTGATGGGAAATTGCATGGTGTGTGCCAGGCAAAACATTGGACTGAGAGCAAGACACGTTCTGCTAAATTAGACCATGATGCATGAGCAATAACAACCAAAAATTAGGAAATATATTTACAGTATATATAGCTACAGGGCTGGTCCTAGACTTCTTGCTGCCTGAGGCAAACTTGTGAGGATGCCCGACCATCTCCTCCCCCCCCCCCCCCCTAGATTTTAAATGATTGCACAGAATTTGACAATTTACTCTGATTTATTTATTTCAATGAAACACCGCTGCTCTCCTTCCTCCCCCTCCTCACTCACTGTCACACAGCACAACAAGCTGCTTTTCCCAAATGATGACCTCTTCACCCCGCTCACAGTACAAAAATGCTGCCCCTGTAATTTCTGCGCATGATGCAAGTGTTTCACCTTGTTTCATGACAGAACCGGCCCTATATAACTAACATGTATATATCTTTTTTAAAGTTATAGGACTGCCCATAGGGAAATCTACTTTTTTACACTTGCATTGAAAATCTAGTCCCTTACACACTCCAATGAGCTCTGGGTCACCATGAGCTTGCTGGTTAGTCTGTACCTCTCGGTGTTACAAGCCCTACTGCATAGAGCCAAATTAATCCATGCCATGCACTGATGAGGATCAAACAATCCGAAACAGCCTGTATGCATGTTGGATTATTATGGCTCTGTACAAATTAACAAGCGGACACATCATTGCATTCCAGCAGTTCTGGAGGTGTGTTTAGCTTCTAAGGGTAACAATGGTTAATTTGCATATATTCAGCAGTGATGCACTGGGAGACATCTCAAGCTCACTCCAACCTGAATTATTGCTAATTCTTTCTGTTTTAAAGAGGAACTGTAACGACAAAACGTCCCCTGGGGGGTACTCACCTCGGGTGGGGGAAGCCTCCGGATCCTAATGAGGCTTCCCGCGCCGTCCTCCATCCCTCAGGGGCCTCGCTGCAGCGGTGACGTCAATATTTACCTTCCCGACTCCTGCGCAGGCGCTCTGACGGCTGTCGGCTCCGAAGTAGGCGGAAATACCCGATCGCCGTCGGATCTGCTCTACTGCGCAGGCGCAAGTTTCCGGCGCCTGCGCAGTAGAGCGGACCCGACGGAGATCGGGTATTTCCGTCTATTTCCGTGCCGAAAGCAGCCACAGCGCCCCCGCTGGAGCCAGCAAAGGTAAATATTGAAGCTACAGTCGGCTCTGTCGCCGGCTGTTCGGAGGGCTGCAGCGAGACCCCCGTGGGACAGAGGACGGCGTGGGAAGCCTCATTAGGATCCGGAGGCTTCCCCCACCCGAGGTGAGTACCCCCCAGGGGAGGTTTTTGATGTTACAGAGTCTCTTTAAGAAAGCAAACTTTTGTTTTTTTAACTGAGCAAGTCATGTGTATTGAATGGCATTTTGAGAAAGACGTTTTATGGCTGTTTATTGATTTGTGCAGGCTTGGCGAGTCCGACAGACGCAGTCCAGAGACCCCAGGTCTAAACATATTATGTCTCGCTTGTTGACAGATTCCTGGAAGTGGAACGGCCGGCTCTAAGTAAAGTCCTCCGCACTGTGGCTTTCCTGCACCCCTTTGTTTTCGACAACGTCCCTCTCTTCTACCGGGTGAGATGCCAAATTTCCTGAGCCCCTTGCTCAACTTGCCTTAAAGAGGAACAACCTTAAAGAGGAATTCAAGTGAAAATAATTTAATAAAAAAAAGTGCTTCGTTTTTACAATAATTATGTGTAAATGATTAAGTCACTGTTTGCCCATTGTAAAATCTTTCCTCTTCCTGATTTACATTCTGACATTTATCAGATGGTGACATTTTTACTGCTAGTAGTAGCAAACGGTCTCCAGAGCTCAACTGGACAATATGAAGGGGACCAGGGAGTCAACCAGTCCACACCCGGATCCTTAAGGGTGTAACGATCAGCAGCAACAAGTTCAAAAAATGACTGGGTCTCCACCTGGATAAATGCAGTATCGCTGAACTTTCTTTATTGCACCATAGTAATAAAAAACACGACGTTTCGGCACACAGGCCTTTATCAAGTGTTACAAAATCAAATGGATACTCACAGTTATATATTGCACTACATCATTAAAAATTCACGCCCCTCAAGAGGGCGGGCACAGACTTAAAGAACGAGTGGCCAAAAATATTTAAAGAGACAGCATGGTAAACAAACTCTCTATAAAAAGCATCTTAAATTAAACTCATCATTCAGTCCATTAGGTGTCAATGTACTCAACCTATTGATCCACCTATGTTCACATCTAAGCAAAGATGTCTGTCCGTCCATTCCTTCTATAACCGCGACTTTTTCAAGAACGCACCATCGCAATTCCCCCACCATGTGATCGCAATCATAGAAATGTTTTCCTATAGGGGAATCAAATTTTTTATTAGGATCATCATGGTACTTTCTATATAAACGAATATTACTGCGGTGTTCATTAATTCTTACTCTGACCTCACGGGAGGTTTGACCAACATAACCCATCCCACAAGGGCATTTTAAAAAATAAATTACATTTGGTGTAACACATGAAAAATTACCTCTAATATTAATCTTATAGCCCTTAGTGGGATGCCTAATGTGGTCCCCCCTTATAATACTGGAACAGTTTTGGCAATTCAAGCATGCAAAAGTTCCCCTCTTTTGTGGTAGGAAAGTGCTTTGTTGCACCGTATGTTTCTTAATATCTGCCCTTACCAATTTATCACGCAGACTTTTACCCTTCCGGTAAACAAAAGAAGGGGGAGAGGAAAACACCTTGGACAGTAAAGGGTCTGCATCAATAAGTGACCAATTCTCCAAAATGGTTTTTTTTACCAGATTCGCATGACTGTCATATGTGGAAATGAACTGTACTTTCTTAAAGTCTTGCCCCTTAGTGCTTTTCTTTCTCAAAACTTTCCTATCCATCTGTGCCACAGTTTGTGCGACACCTACAACTTCTTTCGTATCATAACCACGTTCAGTAAAATCTTTAACTAATTTCTTAGCTTGATTATCATAAGCCCTGTCGTCCGATGTAATCCGCCTTGCACAAATGAATTGACTCTTAGGGAGACCCCGTATCAAGGAACGTGGATGACAGCTTGTTGCCAATAAGGCATTATTACGATCGGTACTTTTTCTAAATAAATCAGTGTGAAATATAAAACCATCAAACTGTACATCCACGTCCAAGAAATGTAAATTGGTGGGGTGAAACTCCAGAGTGAATTTAATCGAGTCATGATAACCATTTAACTCTGCCACAAATGTTCTTAAACTCTCCTCATTCCCTTTCCAACAAAAGAACAAATCGTCAATGTAACGACAGTAGCCGATTCCATGTGCGCAAAAAAGTTCATTGGCAAAAATATATTTCAATTCGAAATCTGCCATAAAAATATTTGCTAGGGTAGGTGCATAAGGGGCCCCCATTGGTACCCCTTTAACCTGTAGAAAAAAGTCATTCCGAACTCTAAAATAGTTTGACTGTAGACATAATGATAAAAGTTGTTTTACAAATGTCATATTTACTGCAGGATCATTATATTGCACTAATGCCCCTGAAATAGCCTCTAAGGCCTCAATATGAGGTATGTTCGTATAAAGACTGACAATGTCTAAACTGACCAAGTATGTAATTCCATTGGTTTCTATTTCCTCCAAACCTTTCAAAAAAGCAGTAGTATCCTGTAAACAAAAAAGGTTATTTTTCACGATAGGCTGTAAAACACTGTCAACATAAATTCCCAGTGGTTCCAATAATGAACCTGATGCAGAAACTATAGGACGTCCAGGGGGGTGAATGGGGTCCTTATGAATTTTGGGTAAAGTGTACATTATCGGCACTCTAAAATGTTCTTTGGTCAACACCCCCTTAAGTGTATGTGAAATTAACCCATTTTCAACAGCCTCTGCCAAAAAAGTGTCTATATGATTTTTAATCCTCCGTGATGGATCTCCTGGGAGGGGCCTATAAGTGTCAGTATCATTAACTTGTTTCAATAATTCAGACAGGTATGCATCCTTTTCTTGTACCACCAAGGAACCCCCTTTATCTGCTTTTTTAAAAACGACATTCTCCTCTTGCTGTAATCTCTTTAAAGCCTCTCTCTCCTTGTATGTCATATTATTTTTTCTCTTAAGGCTATTGTGGCTCCAATTGGTCTCCAAAGTGTGCATAACTGTATTGAGAGTATCCATTTGATTTTGTAACACTTGATAAAGGCCTGTGTGCCGAAACGTCGTGTTTTTTATTACTATGGTGCAATAAAGAAAGTTCAGCGATACTGCATTTATCCAGGTGGAGACCCAGTCATTTTTTGAACTTGTTGACATTTTTACTGCTGGCAGGTGATGTCAGTGGAAGGAGATGCTGCTTGCTTTTTTGGCAGTTGAAAATAGCTGTAAACAGCTGTTATTTCCCACAATGCAACAAGACTCCTACAGTGTGATGTCAGAACCATGGTCCTGACATCACACTGTGGGATGGGTGTTACCACAATATCAGCCATACAGCGCCCCCTGATGATCCGTTTGTGAAAAGGAAAATATTTCTCATGTAAAAGGGGGTATCAGCTACTGATTGGGATGACGTTCAATTCTTGGTTACGGCTCTTATTTCAGACATTGGTGGTCTCTGGGGCTTAGAGGGCCTCAGACCAAGCAGATTACCTCAGTCATATCATATGGAATGTTAGCTCAGACCACAGAAGTATGGACCTCTCTATATGTTTATCATAGTCGTGCTGAATTCGGTATACATCAGTTTAACCTGGATATAACAAAATGTTTTCTTTGGTTCGATAGACCATCCCTCTTATGGTAGGACGGCGGTGCAGCTTTTCCATGTTCTGATGGTGCATATCTCTTCCTTTTTCCATCGTCCAGCTTCTCTTCTGCTCTGGAGAAGGTTGTAACTGGAATGAAGCCACCCCTCTCCATCTCTACCACCTCTTCTTTGCCTTCCTGACCGGGTTCCTCTTCGCTTCCCACCTTCCCGAACGCTTGGCCCCAGGTCGCTTCGACTACTTTGGTAAGTCTTGTCTTTCGGTATGTATAAAAATATTCTCAGTTAAGAATGGCTAGCACTCTCGCCTTACAGTATTAAAGGGAACCTAAACTGAGAAGGATGTAGATTTTTCATTTTAAAATAATACCAGTTTCCTGACTCCTGCTGATCCTGTGTCTCCAATTTTTAGCCACAGCCCCTCAACAAGCATGCAGATCATGAGCTCTGACTGAAGTCAGACTGGATTAGCTGCATGCTTGTTTCAGGTGTGAGATCCAGATACTACTGCGGCAAAGAGATAGCAGGACTGACAAGTAACTAAATGGTATTGTAAAAGGAAACAACCATATCCCTCTCGGTTAAGGTTCCCTTTAAGGTGCCCTTACGTTAATCAATCTTCCCTGGTTCGATCACTGTGATCAAATCTGCCAGAGATGGATGTCCTAACACGGCCGCCCAATTGTAATTTTGCTTGACTTCCAGCCACAATCAATTTAAAATTATTGACTGCACCGGGCAGATGATCTCACTCAAAAGGGGCAACATTAGTGGCAGTCAACTGACAGCCTTCCTTAGGCACAAAACTGGGCATTTGGCCAGGGCTCCAAAGCCGACTAACGCCCCCCCAAGTTAATAATGCATCCTGGAGCCCCTGCAGAATTCTTGTGGCAGCAGAGTGTACATATCTGTCCTGCTGGCAGGACCCCTCCTATGTCCTTCCATCTCCATCACTGAACACCAGCGCCTGTACCCTGTACCTGCTGACTTGTTACGTGAGTACATACATGCCGCCATGTCATGGAGAACAGCCACCTGTGAGGATGGAGACAGAAGGACACAGGAGGGAGCGCACCGGCCGGACAGGTCAGTACTTTGCAGGGGCCCCAATTGAATGAATACTATTAATTAAAGGAAAGGTTCAGGGAGGGTGGGCAAAAAATAAAAATCAAATTCCACTTACCTGGGGCTTCCTTCAGCCTGTGGCAGGCAGGAGGTGCCCTCGCCGCCGCTCCGCAGGCTCCCGGTGGTCTCCGGTGGCGCGCCCGATCTGGCCAGGCCGGCTGCCAGGTCGGGCTCTTCTGCGCTCCAAGGCCCGGAACTTCTGCGTCCCACGCAGGCGCTCTGACGTCATCGGACGTCCTCCATGCTCTACTGCGCATGCGCAGAACTACTGCGCATGCGCAGTAGAGCACGGAGGACGTCCGATGACGTCAGAGCGCCGGCGTGGGACGCAGAAGTTCCGGGCCTTGGAGCGCAGAAGAGCCCGACCTGGCAGCCGGCCTGGCCAGATCGGGCGCGCCACCGGAGACCACCGGGAGCCTGCGGAGCGGCGGCGTGGGCACCTCCTGCCTGCCACGGGCTGGAGGAAGCCCCAGGTAAGTGGAATTTGATTTTTATTTTTTACCCACCCTCCCTGAACCTTCCCTTTAAAGGGGCACTATGGCGAAAAAAAATTAAGTTTAAAATATGTGCAAACATAGACAAATAAGAAGTACATTTTTTCCAGAGTAAAATGAGCCATAAATTACTTTTCTCTTTATGTTGCTGTCACTTGCGGTAAGTAGTAGAAATCTAAGAGAAGTGACAGGTTTTGGACTAGTCCATCTCTTCATAGAGGATTCTCAGCAAGGCTTTTATCCTTGATAATGATATTCCCTAAAAAGGATTTGAACAATGATGCTGGCCAACTTCCCTTCTTGCTACACAGTTTTTTGGCAGTTGGACAGAGCAACTGCCATTCACTAAGTGCTTTTGAAAATAAATAAATTCCTGAGAATCCCCTATGAAGAGATGGACTAGTCCAACAACTGTCACCTCTGTCAGATTTCTACTACCTACTGTAAGTGACAGCAACATAGGAGAAAAGTAATGTATAGCTGAATTTACTCTGGAAAAAAAAAATGTACTTCCTATTTGTCTGTGTTTGCACATATTTTAAATTTTATAATTTTTCACCATAGTTTCCCTTTAAGAAAATGCCTGTGGATCCAGTCAGCCAGCTCTGGTGCCCCGGAAGGGCCAATACTATCTGTGGCAGTAGCGATAGTACAATAGGGTTCTTTTTTATAGATTTTAAAGGATACCCGAACTGATGTGACATGATGAGATAGACATGTGTATGTACAGTGCCAAGCACACTAATAACTATGCTGTGTTCCTTTTTTTATTTCTCTTCCTGAAAGAGATAAATATCAGGTATGTAAGTGGCTGACTCAGTCCTGACTCAGACAAGAAGTGATTACAGTGTGACCCTCACTGATAAGATATTCACCTTTTTATCTCTTTCTTGCTCTCAGAAGCCATTTTCTGCTAGGAAAGTGTTTTATTGTTGACATTTCTTATCAGTGAGGGTCACACTGTAGTCACTTCCTGTCTGAGTCAGGACTGAGCCAGGACTGAGTCAGCCACTTACATACCTGATATTTAACCCTTTCAGGCAGAGAAAGAAAAAAAAGGAACACAGCATAGTTATTTGTGTGCTTGGCACTGTACATACACATGTCTATCTCATCATGTCAGTTCGGGTATCCTTTAAGATGAAATCTATTAAAAAATCTGTTTGCAGTGTGTGGCAGCAATAAATCCTTCTCTGATCACATTTCATCAGAGCCTGTATGTGCTATTTACCTCATCTTAAAAATATACTAATAGGTGAAGTGGCTTCCCCCATTCCTAGCCCTAGAATGTGGTACAGGCATTAGAGTGCAACCCCACTGAGGTCAGTGATGTGAGTCGTTCTTTGTAAAGTTTGTCAGTGTCAGTGATATATAATTGTGTAATAATCAACATAATAATACTTTTCAGAGAAAAATATAGTTACAATATAGTTGATGTTTAGTGGCCACCTCCCGCCCTTATACAGTTTCCTTGTGTCCAATGAACCCCTCTCTACCAGGGATGGTCGTAGTCAGCCAACTTCGCTACGCTAGAACTACGCGTAGTTTTACGCAATTACGCTTTGCCAAACTACGGCTTCGAAATCAAATATTCGCTTCGTATGCATTTCGTAGACTAAGCGTTAAAATACGCAATTACGCGTAGTGCGAAGCGTAGTGTGTGCGGGTGCTTATGCCCGTATGCAGAAAATTTTACGCATTAATTCCTCTTTAATTGCGTATACTGGGTACTCGTCTATGCGTACATTCCCCTTGACAATGCGTAAATTTATATGCATACAATCACACGCTGAAAATTAGCCGCGAGTAACGTATTCGTACTTCACTACGCAATACACATGTTAACTACGCATAGTGGGCGTAAGCTACACGTAGCGGTACTTCGCTACGCGTAAATTCATAAGCGTAGTTTTGAAACTTCCCCTGCAAACTACGATGCGTAGATGCGAACTACGATGCGTAAATTCGCACTGGCGTAGTTTCTGCTCATCCCTGCTCTCTACCTTATTCAAGCCCTGGTGCCTAATAGCTCCCATCCCTTATGCACTTCCCTGGGGTCTTGTGCTCACCATCCCTCCCCATACAGTTCCCTGGTGTCTAATGGCCTCCCTCTCTATCTTATACAGTTCCCTGGTGTCTAGTGGAATCTCCTCCCTCCCCTCCCTTCCCTATATAGTGGCTGGATAGTGTAATGGTTAAGGGCTGTGCCTCTGACACAGGAGACCAGGGTTCGAATCTCGGCTCTGCCTGTTCAGTAAGCCAGCACCTATTCAGTAGGAGACCTTGGGCAAGACTCCCTAACACTGCTACTGCCTATAGAGCGCGTCCTAGTGGCTGCAGCTCTGGCGCTTTGAGTCCGCCAGGCGAAAAGCGCGATATAAATGTTCTGTGTTTGTTTTGTTTGCTTGTTTGTATATAGTCCCCTGATGTCGAGTGGCCCCCTCCCTTTCCTATTAAGTTCTTTGGTGTCTAGTGGTCCTCCCCTCTATAGTTCCCTGGTGTCTAGTTGCCCCCTTCACTCCCTTACACAGTTTCCTGGAGTGCATTGGCCTCCTTCCACATTGTGACACGCTGGGCCAACTACTGCACAAAGTTAAAATTACCCTTGCGGTCCAAATATAATTACTGCTTTGGTAAAATTTAGCCCGTGGGCTGCAGTTTGACACCACTGATATAGATAATACAATTAACAAGCAAGACAGTAGAAAAGTGATGCCTGTGTCCTTTCACTGTTTTCTTCTTCTGATCTGTGGCCATTTTTCCTTGTAGGCCACAGCCACCAGCTCTTCCACATCTGTGCTGTCCTGGGAACACACTTTCAGATGGAAGCCGTCTTAGCCGACCAGTCATCTCGGAAGGCATGGCTCAGCGTATACTCGCAGGCCGACTCCTTGGCTATTACATTGGGTGTTGTGGCCACGTCAGTGATTGGAAATATCTTCCTTATCTGCTTCTTCACTGCGACTTTGATGTGGTCGCAAAAAGGCAACTCCATTCTCCAACAACACATCCCCGGAGAGGCTAAAGCCAAGCAGCATTGACCAGGCCAGCCTTTGACCAAGAACTTAGAAGGATCTCTTTGTCTTCATGGCCAACCTTCATCTCAATATTAGCAGCTGTAGAGTTCCCCTGCTCTACACCCAACTTTCACCCCTCAGGGCCAAACATATTCCAATCCCATCTCTTCTTGGTCAAAGATCTGATGCTTGAAATTTACATATGCAAAAAGAAACAAAAAATGCAGAGTATAACGTCAAACCACTTTGTTTTTTGCACACTGCCATCTACCTGTGGCCTTGGCTTATGTGCGTTTTCAAAAACTGATGCGAGAATGTGATTCTCGACCTAAATCTACCAAACTGATGGAAGGGTGCAGTACTAATACTGGTTTAGTTGGGGTGGTTCATGATGCGCACAAGACCAGATTTGATCAACTTGTCCTCTTTGTGGTCGAAGGATAGCTTTTATATGTTCCAGGCGTTGGCTATTTTGTTAAAGAGGTTCTCTATGAGTTTCATTCTTACCTGTAAGGTGTGAAGTTAACCACAGCTGTATGTGCAGTTTTTGGTCACGGAATGTGGCAATCAAGCTTCTCATGTAACTCATAGTTTACTTTGTGACAATATGAGCCCCACAGTTACGTGGTTCATATGGTCAAAAAAAATGATTTTGTATTGCATGATGCGCTCAGCTATCTACAATAGCGTTGCAAGGTCAGATTACATAGATTGAAGTTAGAACGTGCTCTGTTCTGCCCAAAGTTGAATATTTTTAAGAAGTCCTTGTTTGGGGCAATATATGGAACGTGATAGAGCCTTTTGAAATTCTGCAAACCAGAGAACTGGAAACTGGGACATGCTTTGGGGGGCTCTGGAAACTGGGAATCTTGGACAATTTTAAGCACTTAAAATATGGGACATTTGTCAAGGAAATTCTACAATAGAAGGACACTGAAACGATGGAATGCGCTGTGTAGCGATGACATGGTGAGAAAGCTGGTACCTCAACACGGTGCGTAAAAATGCAACACACGGTTGGGGCACTATAAGAGCAAGACATATAGAGAAAGGGATGCAAATGTAATGTGTGTGGGGGAGGTACAGGCCCCGACGTTGTCCCACCGCGGGGCCCAGTATATTCTGATGGCAAACCTGCATGAATAGCCTCCAGAGAGGAGAATTAAATATATGGCCATGGAATGTTTGAAGAAGATATGGAAAAGGAACGGTGTAGGATCGTGGTAGACCGGCCTGGTTTGGGCTAGTCTAGATGAACCCTGTCGCAGATATGAGCAGACTAGTACTGCTCACAGTCTCATGTGAGGGGTTGAGTTGGATATTTAATTTAATATAAATAGGCGTGTCAATTTGCATGTGAGATTTAGTATCTATAAAGGTTGAAGGATTTTGGAAATGGTGGAACAGGCAGAAGGATATATAGTGTGTTGATGGTTGCTACAAATGGATGTGGTGGATCTGTGATTCTCTTTCTTGGTTATTGACCCATGTGGCGTGATTGGCATCTCCAGGACAGGGTTATCAGAGAGCAAAACTGATCCAACAAGCCTGGATGTGATTTACTAAACATGTTCCACAAATGAAAGATCAAAAGTTTGCATATCTCTCCCGGCTTTAAGAAGGACATAGTGAGGGATAATCTACGGTTAATGAATGAGATGTGGTTGCAGTGACACCTAGGCTTGGTTTTGCGAACCCACCCATGCTCACCAATGATATCAACCCCCGAAGAACCTCAGTAAACCAGGTCTACTGAAAGTAGAGATCTATCCAAGACTGTTTCTAACTTTTAATTTTTGTATATAGCTTATAAGGAAAATAACTTGCCTTGGGTTTTTTTGCCATCTCTGGTCCCATAGGAGGGGTTCCCATCACTCCAGTTCTTAGTGACCAAAGCAGGAAATAAGGAGGACTTTCCAAGCAATAGAGACACAAGGGCCTAATGATAATGAAGCTCTGATTTGCTAACAGGTCACTGCTGGGGAATGGTCAGTGAGATGCAAATCTTTCCAAATTGATGGAGGCTTATGCAAATAATATATGCAAATTTATGCAACTTGCAAAATGGACCAATCCAATGATTTCACTGTGAGCCCTGCCTGTGGCTGAATCTCCGATCAATTGCAGTTGCCGATTATGCAAATTCAGCCAATTCCTAGATGGATACATTGAATTTAATAACATTTGCACCACCTCAAAATGATTAGACTCTCATTGACCTTCTCTGATTTTTGCAGGTGTGGGTGGGACTTCCATTAAAGGGAAAATGCCAGACATCTAGTTTTTCTATATTATTGAATGGCAGCTGTTTACACATTTATAATTTATTTAAAAAAAAAGACTTGGGAGGGGCCATTGCTGAGCAAATTAGTTGATTGTCACTGTAAACCACACCCAGACTCACCACCGGGCTGGATTATGTTGCAATCAGGAGGAGGCGTGTCCTTTTTGTGGTCTCCTCCAGCAGAGGGAGCTCTGTCATGCTGGGGAGAGGTGGTGCCTAATAGTTTTTAAACACACTGCAACAGGAATATGAATATATGCTCTAAAGGGAATCTACTCTACTCTTAAACTGCCATAAATATATTTCGGTGCTATACATTTTCTAATTAATGTTATTAGAGTTAAACAATCTGCAGCCAGCTAAAACTGCCAGAAACATTTAGACTTTTCTTCTTTACGGCTATGATTGTGATAGTGGGAGATTCTCATTATTCTCATCTCCCTGCTCATGTAACTGGCTAACTGCTTTACCCACACGACCTGTGCAAAGCAGAGAGAACATTTTGTGCATCCCCAGAAATGTGTTTAGTTTTATTGCTATAAGCTGTAAAGCTGTACGGCTCAAAATGGTTCACTCACCACTTTCTGTGTTAGTGTCAGATACAACGTGGCTGGGCTTGTTTCCAGACTCCTCCCACCATCCCATCTTCCCCCATAGGAGGTAGTCAGGGTGGAGCTGGGGGGTGGGGACCAGACAGTTTTTGCTTGTGAATATAAAGCTGTCCAGGAGGAAGCAGAGGGAGGAGGTGGGTGCAGTCAGGTGATGTCTCTATACACAGAAAGCACCTCCCACTCTCCTAGGAACTCTTTACTTAGTGTACAGATTTCAGGGTCATGTGATTTACTTTTTCAAAGGGAATTTCTCTGGAACGGCTGCATCATATATGAGAATGAAAGTGAGTAATGGCACGCCCCCCTAGCAGAGCTGGGACAAGGTCATCCAGCACCCAAGGCTGAGACACCAAAGTGCGCCCCTCCATCCCTCCCACCTCAGCTGTCACACACTGATTGCTATTAGACTAAGAGGCGCCACAGGGCCCACAACCTCCCCAACACCTTAATCTCTAGTTATCTGGCTTGCAGTCACTGCCATGTATCCCCTTTTCTTATTTCTTTCTGCTTCAAACACAATTAGGAATGACAGCTGAATGAATTTTGCGCCCCCTCCTACACTGCACCCTGAGGCTAGAGCCTCTCCAGCCTATGCCGGCCCTGCCCCCTAGTCACTTTTACTGACAATGAAAAAACCTGGGAGGGGAAAATAAGGTTTAACCTGCTGAGCGGTCTGGACGAGCTCAGCTCGTCCAACACCGCCAGAGGCTGCCGCTCAGGCCCTGCTGGGCCGATTTCAACCAAATAAAAAGCAGCACACGCAGCCGGCACTTTGCCAGCCGCGTGTGCTGCCTGATCGCCGCTGCAGCGCGGCGATCCGCCGCGTGCAGCGGCGAAAGAGGGTCCCCCCAGCCGCCCGAGCCCAGCGTAGCCGGAACAAACAGTTCCGGCCAGCGCTAAGGGCTGGATCGGAGGCGGCTGACGTCAGGACGTCGGCTGACGTCCATGACGTCACTCCGCTCGTCGCCATGGCGACGAGGGAAGCGAAACACGGAGGGCCGCTCATTGCGGCCTTCCGTGTTATCTCTTGCCGCCGGAGGCGATCGGAAGATCGCCTCCGGAGCGCCCTCTAGTGGGCTTTCATGCAGCCAACTTTCAGTTGGCTGCATGAAATAGTTTTTTTTTATTTAAAAAAAACCCTCCCGCAGCCACCCTGGCGATTTAATCAGAACGCCAGGGTGGTTAATATGCAGCTGTTGTGATATTTATACTTGCTAGAAATGCCCAATGACTGCTCAAATAAAAGACTTTTCATTCCATCTTGCATGCAAATTGGAATTTGGCCAAACAGATTAGTTAGAAAATTAAACTGCTTGTTCTGTTTGAAGATGCATACAATTTGCATTACATTTGCAAGCAAGGTGGGAATTTTTTATGCATCTCATTAGCCATGTCTACTGACCAATCACACCTCTCTGAAGAGAGAAGTTAGTATCTGTAACTGCTTAACTAAACTACTGGCGCTAGTATGGTTGAGGTAACCCAGCGGAAAACTTCCAATCACAGCACCCTCTTCTCCCTGAAGCTTTCTAATTGGCCGAATAGTGTGGGTGTGGTTATTAGCACTACTTATCTGAAACCTCAAAGCTGAAGAATGGGTGTTGTCATTGGGAAACTGATGAAACGGCAACCAATTGCGTTAGCGGAATTTTCCTATGAGGTTTCCCGCTGGGTCGTCTGAACCATACTAGCGCCAAAGTAAAAGTAACGTAAGTACAAAATAGAGGAAGTGAGGTCAGTAAATGGTGTGTGGGTGCTGTGTGCAGTCTAATAAACCCCAGTCACTTGGAGGCGTAAACTCCCTTTCAAAACCACTCGATTTTGCAATGCAAACAGATGAAATCAGATAGGAATTCTCCAAGCTAACAATCACTATGCAGACACGCTAATATGTGTGTCAGTCTTTGCATGAAACTGTAGCACTGAAAGACCAAGTTTGGAGAAATGGCTCTTCTAATTTTGGATAGTGTGCAAAGGTGTTAAAACGTCTTTTGCTTTTGGTACCGTCATCATTTTCATGTGCAATGGTTTCACTTCCTGTTCTAACAGGAAGTGAGTAAAAATCTCCACTAGAAATATACTTCCTCCTCATTAGTTTAGTCTCTGTCAATCACTACTTCTTTCAGCTGTTGCATAGGCATGTTCATAGCTTCACATATGCTGCCTATCCATCTGAGCCTCTGTCGTCCTTTTCTTCTTTTGCCCTCAATTTTTCCAAGCATCAATGATTTTTTTACAGTATCAAGCCTTCTAGTGAACACTCTGGCCTTATTTTTTTTTTTTACAGCAGGAGACATTGGCAGCACCCCAAACAGAGGCTGCACCGGAGTTAACTACCTGCAATAGATGTGCAGAGCTCCACAATATAGACAAAATTACTCAACTTGCATTTAAAACAGGTACAGCAAAGGAGTGCGTTAGCTTTATACTGAACCTAACGCCCTCCTTTTCTGTACCTGTTTTGAATGCAAGTTGTGTAATTTTTTCCTTATTGTGGAGCCCTGTACATCTATTGCAGGTAGTTAATTTGGGTGCAGCCTCTGTTTAGAAGCACTGCCAATGTCTCCTGCTGTACAAAACTCATGTAAGTATACTTATGGCTAGCTGCATCCATGTGCTCCAATTTGCATTCAAATTTTAGATTAGGGACTAGTACATGATTTGCATCTGATTTGCATTCAAGGCATGTATTTAGCCCCTGTGGGGCTCTGCATGCCTCTGTTGGTCTTCATTTCAGTTGCAGCCTATGTCATTTTTTTGATGCTTATTTCTTTTTGACTGGTTAGATTGGGGGGAGCCGCCATGTTCACGCCAATTGGCGTGGAGCGGTCGGTAAAAGGTTAAGATAAAAGAACACTGGGAGAGGAATGTTCAGCTCTACAACAGCTCCAATGCATGCTGGGCAGTGGGGTTACAATACGGGAGCCAAAGGTGGTGACCCACCTGGGCCCCTGGACGAGACAGACCCCAGATAAGGTGCTGTTGTGTCTGGTACACACGTTGCAACTTTTTCTCAATCGGAAAAAGTTCGGATGTATTGGAAATTATCTGACGACTGGGAATTTCCTGTCGATCTGATGGGAAAATTGTATGGTGTGTACCCAGCCTTAGTCACTGCATTAGCTCTTCCTTGGTGCTATAATAGTAATTATCACCTCTATATGAGCTTTGAATAGTGGCTCCTATCAACTAATCCCTCCCCACCCCCACTTTGCCTTTTTAGTACTGCCGTTATTCCTGGAAAGTAGAATATGTATTATGTGACTGTTATATATTCAGTGCTGGGAGGGGGCGCTAGAGTAGAATTCAACTGTGCAGGTGCCCTCGGCAACTATACTGCTCATCCAAGAAAGTAGGTAATGGAGTTCACTGCAGTGACCTCGCTCATGAACGCACAAACGAGCTCAGCCATGACGGTGAACTCCATCCATCCCTATTGGCTAGCTGACTTCAGGTCATGCTGAGCATTATGGGATGGGCGGTGCCATCTCTGACGAAGAATGCCATGGCCGTGCCGAGGCAGAGGCGAGAAAGGCTCCAGCCTCAGGGCGCATTGTAGGAGGGGGCGCATGACTCGCTCAGCTATCATTCCTCTGTTGTGTTTGAAGCAGAGGGAAATAAGAAAAGGGGATACATGGCAGTGACTGCAAGCCAGGTAACTAGAGATTAAGGTGTTTGGTCCTGGGGCGCCTTTTAGTCTAATAGCAATCAGTGTGTGACGGCTGGGGTGGGAGGGATGGAGGGGCACACTTTGGTGTCTCAGCCTTGGGTGCTGGAGGACCTTGTCCCGGCTCTGGGTGTTACTATCCCTACTGAAGAGCTGATGTGTAAGCTCTGATCTGGTGCCATCTGTTGGTGAAAATCAGGTGCTGCAAGTGCTCCACTTGCCTGTTGAATATTTTCTGATTTCAAAGTTGTCTCATTGTTAGTTTTTTACCTTTTTCTACCTGTTATTAGTATTATCCGTTTCTAAATCATGGAAAAAAGTATGATTGAATGCCAGTGCTAGCAGTTTTCTTGTGCACACCATGGTAAAAAGTTTCCACTCTCTGTCTTCGTTTTGCCAAACTTTGCAAAGTCGCCAAGGAGTGGGTATCGGTACAGGAATAAATAAAAGTGAGTACTGCACTCTTACACCAGTCTGCGGGCCTAATGCACTGTCTTTTCCCTCTGACTATAAGACGTTATACTCAGCTCTGCTCTATCTTCAGATTCCTCAGTTTTCTATATAGCCTGAAGCTGCTGCCAGTTTATTTATATATCTGCCGTGGGAACGGTCAGTGAGTAGTGATGAGCAGAAATTACGGATATGAGTAATTATACATTTCAATTACGCATCGTAATATGACATTTTGAGAAAAGTCATAATTTTGAATGCAATTGTAATCATTTGTAATTTCGCGTAATTTTTCACATAATTTTTGCGTGATTTTTTTGCCGACTTTACCAGTTAATAGCAAAGCCCCCATATAGGTGATTGCTACCATACATATGTTAAAGGGACTCTGAGCACCTCTCATGGGTATGCCTTTAAGCCAGACGGCTTCCAACAAAGTCGTGCTATGACCCCTCTGGAGGAGCCTCTTGCAATGGCCATGCGTGTCACTTCCTCTTCCTGCTTCATTCAGTAATGCACTTCTCTAACAGAGAAGATGGGGGTGACCCGGAAGTTATAACATAGCCAAGATGGCAGACGCAATTTTTAAATTGAACGAAAACTATTTGGTCTAGAACGGCGATTCAGGCATCAAATGAAAGAGGATATCACAATCTACAGAAAGGTATGCATCTTTAAGTACTTTGCAGTATTGGTCGGAGTCTTAAAGGCATGCCCATGAGAGGTAATCAGAGTCCCTTTAAGGAGAATAGCGGGTTCAAGTAAAAAAAAAATTTTTTTTCAAAAAGACCTTGTAGCTTTTGAGAAAATCAATTTTAAAAATGCAAAGAAATATTTTTTTTTTTTTTTTTTTGTAAATGTTAAAGTTTAAAAAACATTTTTCTTTTCTCAAAAAACTACAAGGTCTTTTTGAAAAATTTATTTTTTGCCTTGCACCCACTATTCTTCTTAACATATGGTTGCTATTCACCGCTAAAGTCGGCACGAAATTACGAGGAAATTCCGTGGAAATTCATGCGAAAATACGAATGATTATACAAAATTAATTGAATTAACAATTTGTAATTACGTGTAGGCATAATTGCGAAAATTTACACGAAAGCTCGTGTAATCCTAATTAGCTGATTACGATCATCACTGTCAACGATATACCATTAATTCCGAGTTGATGCAAATTTATGTTAATTTTACACAAATTTTTGCAGCTTGGAAATGGACCAATCAAATGCAGCTGCTGCATTTACTCAGTCCATTTTCCAGCTACATAAACTTGCGTCAACTTAGAATCATCATCAGCATCTCACTGACCATTCCTAATTCATATCTACACTCAACATGAGAAAAAAGAAATCTGATAAACTTTTAATCACGAAGGATAACCTATTAATTCCCTCTGTGCAGAGGAGAGTTGTATAAGCTAAATGACATATTTTTTAGGAACTGGTGCTTGGCGTTTTATTCTTGTTGATCAGCAATAGCGCAATCTCGTGCCTTCTCCATACCGAGTTTTGTTGAATGTATTTTTATTTCCTTTTTTTTTATAAATACTAACTGAAAAAAAAAATCCCAAGATTTTATTTTCCTTTTCTTCATGGAGTACTTTTTCTATTAACTTACTAATGGCCTTATTTTTTTTAACGAGTCTTGTTTTTTTGTGTGATTTTTATGTTGTAGTAACTTTTATTTTTTTAATAACAGAGTGTTGTGACTGTTACATTTATAAGGTACATTCCATTTTCATACTGTGTTTTTTTTATCATAATACAAATGGATTACAATATAATCTATGGGGAAAAATATGTATATAAATAACAGTTTAATTTCTACTAAGAAAAAAGAATAATTACCAAATTATAGGCTTGATCATTAGGAGCCTAGGTTCTGAGCACTTTTGTTGGGGGTCAGGTTGTACTTATTCTTAGTAATCCTTTTATAATTTGTTTTAAAACATTTTTTTTTATAAAGAGATGAACAGGTAAAATTTAAAAAATGAGAATATCGTGCACAAGTCCAACTTTCATATTTCTGGAACACAATTTAAAAGGTGAAACAAACACATGAAATAGACTCATTACATGCAAAGCGAGATATTTCAAGCCTTTATTTGTTATAATGTTGATGATTATGGCTTACAGTTTATGAAAACCCCAAAACCAAAATCTCAGACCATTAGGCCTGGAACCCACTGAAATCCGCAAACGCAAAACGCAACCGCTAGCGTTTTGCCTGAGCGGTTTGCAAGCGGATTCATGCGCGTTTTCGGTCGCGTTTTGCAACAGTGTATTTTTTTCCTCAGCGGTTGTGTAGCGTTTTGCGTTTCGCGTTTTTATCCTGATTGGTCCTGTGAATTCTTTTTAATTTTGTTACAGTGTGCTGAACCGCAAAACGCTAGCAAAACCGCTCAGTTTAGGTTTTGCTGAGCGTTTCTGCTAGCGTTTCAATACTTTACATTGAAGCGCTAACGCTCCCAAAATGCTGCAGGTCCTGCGTTTGCGTTTCTGGGAAACGCAAACGCTCCTGTGGAAGTTGCCCCATCCATTAACATTAGCCCAGCGTTTTGGCAAACTGCTAGCGTATCGCAGTGCTGCCAAAACGCTGCCAAAAGCACTCCTGTGGGTTCCAGCCCTTAGACTATTGTGAAAAGGTTCAATATTCTTGGCTCAGAGTGTCAGACTCTAATCAGCTAATTAACCCAAAACATCTGCAATAGGTTCCTATTTTATAGATTAGTTTCACTTTTTAAGTTGGATTACTGAAAAAAACTTTTGCATGATATTCAAATTTTTTTGAGTTTTACCTGCTATTAAAACACACCTGCATAAGGATTATTTGTTAACTTAATCATAAAGAAATATTTTAAAAACATTACGTTTATGGGGTTCTCCAAGTACATATGTGAAAGAGAACTGAAAAAATGTTACCTACAATAAGACCTCTTTCACAGTGGGACGTTGCGTTTGATGCGACGTTAAAGTCGCACAACGTGCCCCTAACGTAAAAAAAAAAATAATTACTGAGCATGTGCAACACACATAACGCAGCAAATTTATTTAACGCACAGCATGCAGCACTATCTAAATATTGGTACGCGTTACACACAACGCAACGTATGCACTGTGAATGTCGCACAGACTTTGTATTGCTGTGCGTTAGTCCGCCTTATAAATTTTTATAACGTGCAACTTTAACGTCCCACTGTGAAAGAGGCCTAAGGGTTACTTTGCAAACACTGCCCTTCATAAAAAAAAATGTACCCTCTTTAAAGGGAACCAGAGATGAATAAGGGAAAAGATTTTATACATACCTGGGGCTTCCTCCAGCCCCATCCGCCTGGATTGCTCCCACGCTGCCGTCCTCCGCTGCCTGCAGCTACGAGAACCGGGTCCCGTCACTGACGTCATCGGAGCCAGCCTACACAGGAGAAGTATGCCCTCTACGTATCTCTCCAGCAGCTGCTGGAAAGATACGCAAACAGCGCACTTCTCTTACGCAAGACTGAGTCCGACTGACAGAAGTGATGGGACCAGGTTCTCGTAGCTGCGGGCAGAGGAGGACGGCGGCGTGGGAGCAATCCAGGCGGATGGGGCTGGAGGAAACCCCAGGTATGTATAAAATCTTTTCCCTTATTCATCTCTGGTTCCCTTGAAGAAAGACTTTGCCAATAACCCTCTGTTGTGAGTATTACAATCTAGAAGGCCTCTTGACACATTTTTATCAGAAGTACTTTATGATTGTATATGAGAGTTTTCAAAAAATTCCTTTATGTCTTGAATCAACTAAAATAGTTATTCAAGTTTTTTTTTGTTTTAATATTTATTTTTATTTAAATTATAAAATGATGGATAGTGACAAGTTCAAATTGAAATACTTTCTGGGGTACATGTACAAAATTTTAAGGAACCTGGCTCTGGACAGAGATCTTTTGCAGTTTCAGAGTTGCAAGAAACTTTACAGGAAACATCTGAACTAAATGAAAATGACAACTTCTGAAAAATTTCTGCGTGGGGTATGTTACTTCAGTAAATTTTATATTTGTAAAAAAAAATTGTAAATAATATAAAGTAAAAATATAGGGATCGCACTACATTCTAAAATAGAAAGGACACACCTGGTAAAAAAAAAAAACCCAGCTGGTAAAAAAAAACAAAAAACAACCACTGCGTGGCATACATGCAATTCACTTTTTTTCTCCTCCGTTTTCTTCTTGGAAATATTTTTTTAAACTTCTCTTTAAAATACCTTTTGTTTTGAGCACTTTTCAATTAAAAATGTACCAAAAAAGTAGGTGACAAATTTACTATCAAAATTATTTTTAGTATTTTCTTGCTTGTCGTTGGTTTTAAAGGCATTATATTGACAAGGGCCCATATGCAACTAACTTTTTATCCTGAGTTTTCTCCTTTTTCATCTTCTATTTTAAATAACTTTTCACCACTTTGCAATTGTAAAAGTATCAAAAAGTAGTTGAAAAAGAACTATCAGAGTTATTTTGAGAGTTTTTTTGCTTGTCGATTGTTTAAAAGCCATTTTATTGACAAGTTTTAATATATAAATAGTTTGGTTGAAAAAAGACATCATCCGTCCATCAAATTCAATCAGTAAAAAAAACACACAAAAAAACCCAACATCCTGAACCCACACATATCCTAATTGATCCACTGGAGGGCGAAAAACCTTTCAGTCAAATCCCGATATTTCAGAGTAGATGCAGTTTTTTAAATAGACCAGATTGTAATAGACCAATCAAAAACAGTAGCTGCGGCCTTGGACTGGTACATTTCTAAGCTACATAAATTTGCATCAACTTGCTGCAACCATTAACATCTCACTAAACCTCCCTAGTTGCAAGTAATGGTTCAAGAATGTGTGTGTGTGTCCATGTATGGTGTGTGTGTGTGTGTGTGTGTGTTTGCGTGTGCTTGGGGGAGGGGGAATAAAGATGCCTTTTGTCTAATAGGTATTTAAAAAGCCCATATCAGTATTGAGTCTATGATTTTGGTGTGTGTCAAATAGAAATCTTTACTCCCCCTCTTGATGCTTAGCACTAACTTATCCTCCCTGGTGATGCCAAACCCTACGGACTTTCCTGGCGCGGCCTACCCCTAAGGGTTGGGTGCCGGAATTATTGCTAATAGCCACCACTTTTTACCTGTTTGGCAATGTCACCCCCTGCTCAGAGTGCTCAAACCTAAAGTCTTGGGTCGACAGTCTTCCTGTTCCTTGTGCCATAAAGTCCATTCTGCCTTATACTTAAGCCTTCAGTCTCCCAGAATCCTGCCTTAGCTATCATATACAATAAGGAGACCTAACAATATTTAAATACAGTCACTGACTTATTTGAATTGCCTAACGTGTACATTTTTTTACTCATTTTTTTCATGAGAACCTAAATGGAATACAATGATATAACATTGCGATAACTAACATAGAAAAAAAAACACCAATTTTGTGACTAACAACTGGATATGGCTGATGTACTGTTACTGAGCTGTTAGCGTGACCGGCAGCCATTTTGTCTGATATTAACTTGTTGGACGCACTTGCCGCAGATCGTCAACATGTGTTGTCTAGAAAGTCATATGAAATGTTGAAGTAATAAAACCACTGTGGATAATACAATGAGTATGAAGTATTGTCTTCATTTTTACTTAATTATGTCATGATTGTGGTTCGAAAAATAACCAACTCTTGTGGACAGGTTAGACTGGACATACACTTGCCAATGTTTGGGGTTTGATCAAATCTGCCATGGATCTACTGCCTCTAACATGCCTGTTATTATATCAGAATGATATCAACATGTGTACAGTAAATCAACATGAGGCCAGTAATGGGATAATCTGCATAATATATACAATAGGTATCTGTCAGGAGGTACAGTCAGGTCCATGAATATTGGGACATTGAAAGATTCTAACATTTTTGGCTCCATACACGACCACATTGGATTTGAAATGAAACGAACACAGTGTGCTTTAACTGCAGACTGTCAACTTTAATCTGAAGATTTTTACATCCAAACCCTCCATATTCACTTTGGTGAAGTCTTCTCTTGATTGTTGACTTTGACAAAAGCAACAGGATGAATTCCAAAGTATTTCTGGCAATATTATCTGCTCATATTCAAAGTCAACAATCAAGAGAAGACTTCACCAGAGTGAATACGGAGGGTTCACCACAAGATTTAAACCATTGGTGAGTCTAAAAAACTGGAAGGCCAGAGTTTGCCAAAGGACATCTAAAAAGCCATCACAGTTCTGGAAGGGAAAATGCCCCAAGAACAAGCAGGAACTTAAGACCTGACGGAACTGAAGTTGCAGTAGAGGCCTGGCAGAGCATCACCATGGATGAAACCAGCGTCTGATGATGTCTATGCCTTCCAGACTTCAGGCTGTAATTGACTGCAAAGGATTTGCACCCAAGTATCAAAAAGTGAAAGTTTGATTTATAATTATTATTCTGTCCCATTACTTTTGGGGGCCAAAAGTAATGGGACAGAATAATAATTATAAATCAAGTGGGAGGCAGATATGCAAACTGTTGTAATTCCTACACCGTTCACCTGATTTTGATGTAAATACCAACATAGAAAGAAAGACTGGGTCTCCACCTGGAATTAGTGCAGTTATAGCAAAATTATATTTTATTCCATAGCAGCAAAAAGCACACAACGTTTCGGCACAGGGCCTTTGTCAAGGCACAGGGCCACTTGACAAAGGCCCTGTGCCGAAACGTTATGTGCTTTTTGCTGCTATGGAATAAAATATCATTTTGCTATAACTGCACTAATTCCAGGTGGAGACCCAGTCTTTCTATGTTGGTCTAATGGATTTGCACCTTGATGGATCCAGGTGCTGACTGGTCGACTCCCTGGTATTGAAATCACTACACACAGTTGAGCTTTGGGACTTTTCTCTTTTCTTTGATGTAAATACCCTCAAATTATAGCTGGCAGTCTGCAGTTAAATCACATCGTGTTTCTTTCATTTCTTAAAATGTTACAATTGTGTCGATGACCCAATATTTATGGACTTGACTGTTGATGGGCAGAGCAATGTTCTGCAGATCTCTAGAGAGGCCAGTAATGGGATAATCTGCAGAATATATACAATATGTATCTGTCAGGAGGGAGATGGGGCAGAGCAATGTTCTGCAGATCTCTAGAAAGGCCAGTAATGGGATAATCTGCCCAATATATACAATATGTATCTGTCAGGAGGGGGAGGGACAGAGCAATGTTCTGCAGATCTCTAGAGAGGCCAGTAATGGGATAATCTGCAGAATATATACAATATGTATCTGTCAGGAGGGAGATGGGCAGAGCAATGTTCTGCAGATCTCTAGAAAGGCCAGTAATGGGATAATCTGCCCAATATATACAATATGTATCTGTCAGGAGGGGGAGGGACAGAGCAATGTTCTGCAGATCTCTAGAGAGGCCAGTAATGGGATAATCTGCAGAATATATACAATATGTATCTGTCAGGAGGGGGAGGGACAGAGCAATGTTCTGCAGATCTCTAGAGAGGCCAGTAATGGGATAATCTGCAGAATATATACAATATGTATCTGTCAGGAGGGGGAGGGGCAGAGCAATGTTCTGCAGATCTCTAGAGAGGCCAGTAATGGGATAATCTGCAGAATATATACAATATGTATCTGTCAGGAGGAGATGGGGCAGAGCAATGTTCTGCAGATCTCTAGAGAGGCCAGTAATGGGATAATCTGCAGAATATATACAATATGTATCTGTCAGGAGGGGGAGGGGCAGAGCAATGTTCTGCAGATCTCTAGAGAGGCCAGTAATGGGATAATCTGCAGAATATATACAATATGTATCTGTCAGGAGGGGAGGGGCAGAGCAATGTTCTGCAGATCTCTAGAGAGGCCAGTAATGGGATAATCTGCAGAATATATACAATATGTATCTGTCAGGAGGGGGAGGGGCAGAGCAATGTTCTGCAGATCTCTAGAGAGGCCAGTAATGGGATAATCTGCAGAATATATACAATATGTAACTGTCAGGAGGAGGAGGGGCAGAGCAATGTTCTGCAGATCTCTAGAGAGGCCAGTAATGGGATAATCTGCAGAATATATACAATATGTATCTGTCAGGAGGGAGATGGGGCAGAGCAATGTTCTGCAGATCTCTAGAGAGGCCAGTAATGGGATAATCTGCAAAATATATACAATATGCATCTGTCAGGAGGGGGAGGGACAGAGCAATTTTCTGCAGATCTCTAGAGAGGCCAGTAATGGGATAATCTGCAGAATATATACAATATGTATCTGTCAGGAGGGGAGGGGCAGAGCAATGTTCTGCAGATCTCTAGAGAGGCCAGTAATGGGATAATCTGCAGAATATATACAATATGTATCTGTCAGGAGGGAGATGGGCAGAGCAATGTTCTGCAGATCACTAGAGAGGTCAGTAATGGGATAATCTGCAGAATATATACAATATGTATCTGTCAGGAGGGGGAGGGGCAGAGCAATGTTCTGCAAATCTCTAGAGAGGCCAGTAATGGGATAATCTGCAGAATATATACAATATGTATCTGTCAGGAGGTAGATGGACAGAGCAATGTTCTGCAGATCTCTAGAGAGGCCAGTAATGGGATAATCTGCAGAATATATACAATATGTATCTTTCAGGAGGGGGAGGGACAGAGCAATGTTCTGCAGATCTCTAGAGAGGCCAGTAATGGGATAATCTGCAGAATATATACAATATGTATCTGTCAGGAGGGGGAGGGACCAGAGGCGTAGCTAGGATTTTCGGCGCCCGGGGGCAAAGACCATCTCAGTGCGCCTCCAGCCCCCACCCTTCCACCCACAGGTGGTTGTGCGGCATGTAAAGCGGGCATGGTCATGCAGATTGTGGGTGTGGTCATGGGTGGAGCTAAATGTACATTGTCCATCTGCACAACAGCAGGCTCCATATACAGTACAATCCCTTTATAGTGAATTTCAAGGGACGGGGCCAAGTAGTTTACTATATCAGAAATTTACTGTATTTGGCATATATTGTAAATTTTTGGGACCCAGGGACTGAGATAACTATATGAGGATAGGTCATACATTGTATAGTCATGCAGGTACATGATTGGGAACTGAGGACTGAGTTTACTACTGTATATCAGGATTGGTCATACATTAAAAACATCATGACTGTCACAGTGGATCAGATCTTTGAGATTCCCGACGACTCCGGGGAAAGTACCGCGATCTCTTGACTTCCCATTCACACTGGATGTTTAACATTACACATACCCGCCGCCAGAAGATGGATTGCTGAACACTCGTGTGAAGGGGGACGTCGCTGGATCCATCTTCCTCTGGTGAGTACTTATGAGTATTTAGCTTAAAGGAGTCATCAGGCAAGTTAATAGAAAATAAGTGGTACTTACCGGGGGCTTCCTCCAGCCCCAAGCTCCCAGGACGTCCCTCGCCGCAGCTCTGCCCGCAGCCGTTCGCCGCAGGTCCGTCCCGGTCCCCGGCGATGACGTCAGAGAGACCTCCAGGTCGCTCTGTACTGCGCCTGCGCAGTCTGCTCCGGCCCATGTGGCGGTGATTGACAGCACTGCTCGCGCAGGTGCAGTACAGAGCGACCTGGAAGTCGCTCTGACGTCATCGCCGGGGACCGGGACGGACCTGCGGTGAACGGCTGCGGGCAGAGCTGCGGCGAGGGACGTCCTAGGAGCTTGGGGCTGGAGGAAGCCCCCGGTAAGTACCACTTATTTTCTATTCACTTGCCTGATGACTCCTTTAAAGAGAACCTGAAGCGAGGGGGATATGGAGGCTGCCATATTTATTTCCTATTAAGCAATACCAGTTTCTTGGCTGTCCTGCTGATCCTCTGCGTCTAATACTTTTAGCCATTGACCCTGAACAAGCATGCAGCAGATCATGTGTTTCTGACATTGTCAGATGATCTGACAAGATTAGCTGCATGCTTGTTTCTGGTGTGATTTAGACACTACTGCAGCCAAATAGATCAGCCAGGCAACTGGTATTGTTTAAAAGTAAATAAATATGGCAGCCTCCATATACTTCTTGCTTCAGGTTCCCTTTAAGCAGGATATATATAAGGGCAGCACGGTGGCATAGTGGTTAGCACTCTCGCCTTGCAGTGCTGGACCCCCATCTTCGAATCCCAGCCAGATCAACATCTGCAAGGAGTTTGTATGTTCTCCCCATGTCTGTGTGGGTTTCATGCAGGTACTCTGATTTCCTCCCACCTCCCAAAACATACAGATAAGTTAATTGGCTTTCCCCTAATGCTGGGTACACACGATGCGATTTCCCGCTCGATCAGCGGGATCGATTATTTCCGACATGTTCGATTGGGTTTCGATCGATACAGCCGTCGATTTTGCATACTCAACATGCAAAATCGACGGCTGTATCGATCGAAACGCGAATGAACATGTCTGAAATAATCGATCCCGCTGATCAAGCGGGAAATCGCATCGTGTGTACCCAGCATAAAATTGCCCCTACACTAGACGATACATACAGAGACATATGGCAATGGTAGGGATTAGATTGTGAGCACCTCTTATGCTGAACATACACGGTTCGAGACTGTCCTTATCAATTGAGCCGCTGATGGCTCGATTGATAATATCCGACAGGTCCGATGACCCGCCAAATAGATTTCCCGCTCGATCCCCGCGGGCGGACAATCGAGCAGATGATAAGGAGCGCAGGCGGGGACGAGCAAGGAATCAAGCCGCTGGCTCGATACCGGCACATTATCGTGCCGTGTATGCCAAGCATTAGGGACAGTTAGGTGACGGTATACTCTGTGCAGCTATGCTTAAGAGGCCGGCGCTATATAAACACTAACACACACACACACACACACACACACACACACACACACACTACACACACACACACACACACACACACTGTACACACACACACACACTGTACACACACACACACTACACACACACACACACACACACTACACACACACACACACACACACACTGTACACACACACACACTACACACACTACACACACACACACACAATGACAATGTTTACACCGTAGGTCACACATAATTAATCAATTTTCTGCCCTGATAATGCCTCCTCATGAGTCCTCTCACCAGTCACAGGGTCAGGGCTTTGGGAGATAAGCGTCCAGTGTGCTGATGCTGGCTTCCCGGGAGAGGTGTGCAGAGCCTGTCTCACACGCACAGCAGGCTAGTCTGTGTGGCTGCAGGAGGAGAGGAGAACTGACAGCTCTTCAGTCTAGCAGCAGCCCCAGCCTCACCCATCCTCGTCCGGTCCCCATAGCTGGCTCCTTTCTGCTGCTCGAAATGTTGCTGCCGCCCTTCTACTACTTCCTCCCCTCACCAGCGTGACCCAATCATCACGCAGCACAACAGAGGGGAGGGGGTTGAAAGAGGAAGCAGCGTGTAGCTGTTGTTGGGCTCAGGCTGAGGCTGTCCGTATAGAGGATCGGGTATTAATTGATTCTCCACACAGCAGCAGCTGATGAGCGCCCTCAAGTCCCAGCGCCCCGGGGCATTTGTACCCCTCGTCCCCCCCATAGCTACGCGTCTGGGAGGGACAGAGCAATGTTCTGCAGAGCTCTAGAGAGGCCAGTAATGGGATAATCTGCAGAATATATACAATATGCATCTGTCAGGAGGGGGGAGGGACAGAGCAATGTTCTGCAGATCTCTAGAGAGGCCAGTAATGGGATAATCTGCAGAATATATACAATATGTATCTGTCAGGAGGGAGATGGGGCAGAGCAATGATCTGCAGATCTATAGAGAGGCCAGTAATGGGATAATCTGCAGAATATATACAATATGTATCTGTCAGGAGGGGGTGGGGCAGAGCAATGTTCTGCAGATCTCTAGGGAGGCCAGTAATGGGATAATCTGCAGAATATATACAATATGTATCTGTCAGGAGGTAGATGGGCAGAGCAATGTTCTGCAGATCTCTAGAGAGGCCAGTAATGGGATAATCTGCAGAATGTATACAATATGTATCTGTCAGGAGGTAGATGGGCAGAGCAATGATCTGCAGATCTATAGAGAGGCCAGTAATGGGATAATCTGCAGAATATATACAATATGTATCTGTCAGGAGGGGAGGGGCAGAGCAATGTTCTGCAGATCTCTAGAGAGGCCAGTAATGGGATAATCTGCAGAATATATACAATATGCATCTGTCAGGAGGGGGGTGGGGCAGAGCAATGTTCTGCAGATCTCTAGAGAGGCCAGTAATGGGATAATCTGCAGAATATATACAATCTGTATCTGTCAGGAGGGAGATAAGGCAGAGCAATGTTCTGCAGATCTCTAGAGAGGCCAGTAATGGGATAATCTGCAGAATATATACAATATGTATCTGTCAGGAGGGGGTGGGGCAGAGCAATGTTCTGCAGATCTCTAGAGAGGCCAGTAATGGGATAATCTGCAGAATATATACAATATGTATCTGTCAGGAGGTAGATGGGCAGAGCAATGTTCTGCAGATCTCTAGAGAGGCCAGTAATGGGATAATCTGCAGAATATATACAATATGTATCTGTCAGGAGGGGGAGGGGCAGAGCAATGTTCTGCAGATGTCTAGAGAGGCCAGTAATGGGATAATCTGCAGAATATATACAATATGCATCTGTCAGGAGGGGAGGGGCAGAGCAATGTTCTGCAGATCTCTAGAGAGGCCAGTAATGGGATAATCTGCAGAATATATACAATATGCATCTGTCAGGAGGGGGGTGGGGCAGAGCAATGTTCTGCAGATCTCTAGAGAGGCCAGTAATGGGATAATCTGCAGAATATATACAATATGTATCTGTCAGGAGGTAGATGGGCAGAGCAATGTTCTGCAGGTCTCTAGAGAGGCCAGTAATGGGATAATCTGCAGAATATATACAATATGTATCTGTCAGGAGGTAGATGGGCAGAGCAATGTTCTGCAGATCTCTAGAGAGGCCAGTAATGGGATAATCTGCAGAATATATACAATATGTATCTGTCAGGAGGTAGATGGACAGCAATGTTCTGCAGATCTCTAGAGAGGCCAGTAATGGGATCATCTGCAGAATATATACAATATGTATCTGTCAGGAGGGGGGTGGGGAGGGACAGAGCAATGTTCTGCAGATCTCTAGAGAGGCCAGTAATGGGATAATCTGCAGAATATATACAATATGTATCTGTCAGGAGGGGGAGGGGCAGAGCAATGTTCTGCAGATCTCTAGAGAGGCCAGTAATGGGATAATCTGCCCAATATATACAATATGTATCTGTCAGGTGGTAGATGGATATATACAATATGTATCTGTCAGGAGGGAGATGGACAGAGCAATATTTTGCTGATACATTATTATTATTATTATTTAGTATTTATATAGCACCGACATATTACGCAGCGCTGTACAGTGTATATATATATATATCTTGTCACTAACTGTCCCTCAAAGGAGCTCACAATCTAATCCCTACCATTGCCATATGTCTATATTATGTAGTGTAAGTACTGTAGTCTAGGGACAATTTTTTTAGGGGGAGCCAATTGACTTATCTGTATGTTTTTGGAATGTGGGAGGAAACCTGGAGTGCCCGGAGGAAACCCACGCAGACATGGAGAGAACATACAAACTCTTTGCAGATAGTGCCCTGGCTGGGATTCGAACCAGGGACCCAGCACTGCAAGGTGAGAGAGCTAACCACTACGCCACCGTGCTGCCCCGTGCTTTATACATGACTATAAACAAACAAAAGACAGAGAAGCACATGAGTATTAAAAGGAACAGATATTTATTTCAGTCTACAATCATTAACATAACTGTATATAGCACCATTTTTGCAGACAATAACTTGGCAAGCCTGTTAGCCACATCCTTGCTGGGAATTATTACAGTACATTTTTGACATTTTCTTTTTTTGCTTCAGCTCATCATGTAGCTCTCGTGTCGCCCTCGCTGGCATTTTGGATAGAGTGGGCCAGTCCCCAGCACAGAGATAGGTAAAGTGCAAAGAACATACAAGGAGTGGCATGAGGTCTGCTTAATGTACAAACAGGAAAAATCAGATATAAGCAAGACGTGAGGATTTCATAGTCTGTTGTTCTCAAACCACTAGGCTGCTGGGACTTGTAGTTCAGCAATAGCTGGCCTAAAAAGACTAGATAAGCATCTCCATACTAGTTCCTGCTAAATTACTTATGGCCCCAGCTAGGTGCTGCCAACTACGCCAAAACTACCCTCGTCATCTGACGCCCATTAAAGATGGTCATTAATATGCTAGCAATGTTCAGTTAATGCAAATTATATGTAAATTTCATGCATGTTTACACAGCTTGGAGTTGGAACCATCAAAATCATCATCTACTGCATTTGACGAGTCTAATTCCAATTTTTGTATAAAATGAACATAAAATTTGCATTAACTTGAAATTATTCTCATCTCATTGACCATCTCTAGTTCACAAAAAAAAAACCTCATGCTAAAGTTTACCCCCATTAGAACATAGTGTATCCATGCAGAGGCTTTAAAGGTTAGCCAAACTGACATGTGACATTATGAGATAGACATGTGTATGTACAGTGCCTAGCACACAAATAACTAGGCTGTGTTCCTTTTTTTATTTCTCTGCCTGAAAGAGTTAAATATGAGGAATGCAAGTGGCTGACTCAGTCCTGACTCAGACAGGAAGTGACTACAGTGTGACCCTCACTAATAAAAAAAATTCCCCCTTTTTTTTTTACCTCTTTCTTGCTCTCAGACACCATTTCACCATTTTCTGCTAGGAAAGTGTTTTATAGTTGGAATTTCTTATCAGTGAGGGTCACACTGTAGTCCTTCCTGTCTGAGTCAGAACTGAGTCAGCCAATTGCATACCTGATATTTAACTCTTTCAGGCAGAGAAAGAGAAAAAGGAACACAGCATAGGTATTTGTGTGCTAGGCACTGTACATACCCATGTCTATCTCATAATGTCACATGTCAGTTCGGGTATTCTTTAAAGTGCACCTGTTCTTATCAAATTCATCCATGAACGTTAACCACCCCTGGCTCCCGCTGAAGCAGCCCTGACTACATGAGGTAATGACTAGCTACAACATAGACAAAGCTTTATGCGTGTTCGGAGAATGGCTCATCCTGGAAGATCTGCCATGGCCCGCCAGCCCGGTAAGGCGAGAAGAAGGAAGGATGGGGGAGAAGTAAACTGGCGTACAGAAAGTTAGATCAGACGTGGCGGCACTTTAGACTGGGCCGTAGAAGCGTCTGTAGGCCTCCTGGAATCCAATGTGGTCTGCCAGTTCATCACAGCTGGGGTTCAGCTCACACACTTCTCTCTTAGCTTCCAGAGGGGATCGTACGGGGGCTCCAAACACCCTGGCCAGACAGGAAACAGGAAATGAGTTCAACAGGTCACCAAGCTCTTTACTGCCACCTAGTCTAACTTCTACTGTCCGGTAACTGCAGCTACATGCACACAAGAGTTCAATTTCACCCAGTATGATCCTTCCTGATTACTTTAGCTATTCGTTTATTATTAATCAGCGTATAGATTAGCTCCAAACCAGTTAAATCTGGCTCCTTATGCTAGGTACACACCATACAATTTTCTGGCAGATTTACCTGCCAGATCGATTTTTTCCAACACGTCAGATCTGAATTTTCGATCGATTTACCGATTCTTTTTTTAATCGTTTTTTCAATCTTTTTTTGATCGATTTCCATAGAACTGTATGAAAAGCAACCAAAAAAGCGATTACATTTTTTTAAAAAAAAACTATCGGAAAATTGCTCGAAATTCAGATCGGACATGTTGTAAATAATCTATCTGGCAGGTAAATCTGCCAGAAAATTGTATGGTGTGTACCTAGCATTAGTAGCAATGTTCATTTTGGCCCCAGCTCCTCGATATGTAGAGGGGGGTCTTCGGCTTGGTTATTATAAAGCGGAGCACCGGAGATCGTTATTACGAATATAGAGACCAGGAGCCCAATGGTGTGATATCTTAACCCCCTTGGCGGTATGAAAAATACCGCCAGGGGGCAGCGCAGCAGTTTTTTTTTTAATTATTTTTTTTTTAAATCATGTAGCGAGCCCAGGGCTCGCTACATGATAGCCGCTGCTCAGCGGCATCCCCCCAGCCCCGCCGATCGCCTCCGGCGATAGGCGATCAGGAAATCCCGTTCAAAGAACGGGATTTCCTGGAGGGCTTCCCCCGTCGCCATGGCGACGGGGCGGAATGACCATCGGGACGTCATTGGGAGACCCGATCCACCCCTTGGCGCTGCCTGGCACTGATTGGCCAGGCAGCGCAGGGGTCTGGGGGGGGGCCGCGCGCCGCACCGGATAGCGGCGATCGGGCGCGCGGCGGCGATCGGGGTGCTGGCGCAGCTAGCAAAGTGCTAGCTGCGTCCAGCAAAAAAAAAATTATGTAAATCGGCCCAGCAGGGCCTGAGCGGCACCCTCCGGCGGCTTACCCCGTGTCACGGGGTTACCGCCAAGGAGGTTAAGTCGTTTGGAGTGTAAATAAGCTTTTTAACCACTTGATCAGTACAAGTGGTGTTCCCCTTATGGATCAGAGCAATTTTCATCTTTTAGCACTTCTCCCATTCATTCGCCAATAACTTTATCACTACTTATGACACTAAAATGATCTATATCTTAGGGAATTTTTTTGACACAAAATAGGCTTTCTTTGGGTGCTATGTTTTCTTAAGAATTATTTTATACTATATGCATTTTAATGGGAATAATAAGAAAAAAAATGGAAACATTTCACTATATTTCTCAGTTTTCAGCCATCATAGTTTAAAATAAAACAAGCTACTATGGATAAAACCCATACATTTTATTTGCCCGTTACATATTAAAAAATTTGAGTCCCTAAGGTAACTATAGGGGGAGGGGGGTAAGTGGTTAATTAATGGGGGATTTATTTAATTTAATGTATGTAGGTACATTTTTACTATTTGGCCACTAGATGTCCCCCCACTTTATTCATGTGTACTATTCACCTATACCGGGGCACCTATACCAGACTACCTATACCGGGTGTCACCAAAGAGACAAAGAATTCCATATAGCAGAAAAAATATAAATTACTCACTAATGAAAATAGAACAATCTTTATTAATAAACAATTTTTATTAATTTTGGGACATACCCCCTTAGGAACAATTAAATTCAAAAACAGCAAATACAAATTTGAGTATCAATATATTGCAATTGGCAATATGCATAAATATTAGTGGACAAAAGGCAAGTAGATGCAGGAAGAAATAAATAAAACACGACGTGTCCGGAATGTAAAAGTGACAATAGGCAGCGGGATGGATATGAACATTTCAAAGCTCCATCAATAGCCCTAACCCAGAAAACCCAAACTGAACCCCAGTACCTCTTCCTATGAACGTCTTTCCTGCACTATCCATGGCGGCCTGCAGGGGGTATAGTAATTAACGCTGCTGGGACTTGTGCAGGAGCAGGGTGAGCCGTATATCGGCTTTATCCTGCTCCCAAATCTCCCGGCAGCATATTCATAGGTATTCGCCCTGAGGTGTCCGCTGACTGCCGCTGTCCCTCACCAGTTCCGTAACAGCTGTTGCGTCATCAGAGGATAAGTAACGAATGTTGCCACCTGATTAAATACAAATAAACTGTACCGGGGACACCTATACCAGGCTACCTATATTGGGGGAACCTATGCCTGGATACTATACTGGGGGCACCTATACCAGGCTACCTATACTGGGGCACCTATACCAGGCTACCTATATTGGGGGAACCTATGCCTGGATACTATACTGGGGGCACCTATACCAGGCTACCTATACTGGGGCACCTATACCAGGCTACCTATATTGGGGGAACCTATGCCTGGATACTATACTGGGGGCACCTATACCAGGCTACCTATATTGGGCGCACCTATACTTGGCTACCTATACTGAGGGAACCTATACCTGGCTACCTATACTGAGGGAACCTATACCTGGCTACCTATACTAGAAATATTTTTTTTTTAATATCCTGTCTGGCCTGCCTTTCCATTTTCTGTTTTGAAGGGGGGAGGAGAAAGGGGGGCCCAGTGATTTCTGGTTACGCCCCTGAATAGAGGTAGTGGTCTATTACAAAAAGAAACCATGTGGATCAACTACATAGGGTTCTATATCCGGGGTAAATGAATAAGTGTGACCCCCATAAGATGGTTTCTATGAAGTTTGAGGATGCATGCGCAGAAGACCCAGACTGGACCCGACTCAGCGTGTTACCGGGGCTGATCGAGGCTGAACGGCAGACCGCGGGAGGACGGCGAGGGACTCATACGTGTTTATGGTGTAGGAGAAAGCCCCTGGTAAGTATCAAATCTTTACTTTTCCAGGTCTCTGGTACACTTTAAGTCTATCTGTACGACAATAGTCGTCCCGATAGAAGCTCCTAAAGTCTAACTGGATGCGTATCCACATGCAGTGTTACTGCGGTAAGTGTGCACACATGCGCATGAGTGCCCGCCACTCATTCCTGGCGGCATTTACATAGCGGTGATTAGTGAATGGGGAACAAGAGCTTCCTGAGGCAATCACAGTGCCTGGAGAAAATGGACACGACCCCGATCAGGGGCCATGTCCATTTATAATAAAGAAAGTAAAATAAAATCTATATATAAAAAAAAAATGGTAACCCAGGATAATGTTTGCACTGCCATCTAGTGGCAAAAAATTAAAATCACAGTTAGGATATGTTTTTCATTAACAATTAGTAAAATTGAACCCTTCCAAAGGGAAAATGGCTCTTGACGATAAGGGTAAAATAGCCTGTGGGCGGAAGTGGTGCTACATGAATAAACCCCGTAGAGAGCGATGCATGATAATTGTAAGACAGGAAGTTGGGCACTTACTGGTGGCGGACATTGCTACCTCTGTGTCTATTGGCGAAGTTGGCGGAGTCTTGTCTGGAGATGAAAGCTGTCAGAATGAAAAAAGAAGACCGCATTAGGGAGAACTATCCGGAATCATTTCCAGTGCTCAAATACATCTCTTAGCATACAAATAAAGTTCTTTATTTTACAGCAATAGAACTGGCCGAGGTTGGCTAGCTTTGTTTTGAATCTTTATTAGCATACCTCCTAACTTTTTGGGATTAAAAAGAGGGATGCCTTTGAAAGGGAACCTGAAATGAGAGGGATATGGAGGCTGCCATATTTATTTCCTTTAAACAATGCAGATTGCCTGGCTGCTTTGCCGATCCTCTGCCTCGAATACCACAGACCCTGAACAAGCATGCAGCAAATCAGGTGTTTCTGACTGAATTTGCTACATGTTTTTTCAGGTGTGTGACTTAGACACTACTGAGACCAGGAAAACCAGCAGGACAGCCAGGCAACCGGTATTGTTTAAATGTACCAACTTTATCCCATATTACCAGTACATAGTACACTATATTTGGCTCTTGGTGTCTCTATGTTTGTTGAGCTAATCAGCTTAGGCTGTGACATCACTGGGACAGCAATATATACCGTGTTTCAATGAAAATAAGACACTGTCTTTTTGCTCCAAAAGCTGTGCTAGGGCTTATTTTCAGAGGATGTCTTATTTTTGGGGGGAACACTGGTAGTTTTCCTATACAAAATGTATATACTGCATGCTACGCTGAAACACAAGCAGCATGCACAGAGCTTGTGGTTTGCAGATATTGGCACTCACTTACAAGAAATTGATTCTGCTGCTCATGTGAGTAAGGCCCAGTGCACACCGAGCGGTTTTTGGAGCGATCCGCCGGCCGCATCCGCCTCTAAAAACGCTTGTCTAATGTATTGCAATGGGATGGTGCACACCGGCGGTTTGCGGTTTTTGCCAAGCCGCAAACGCGCCTCCTGCTGCGCGTTTGCGGTTTTCGGAAGCGTTTCGTCCTCAATGTAAAGTATAGGAAAAACGCAAACCGCTCTGAAAAACGCTAGTTCAGAGCGGTTTGCCAGGCATTTTTGTTACAGTAGCTGTTCAGTAACAGCTTTTACTGTAACAATATGTGTAATCTGCTACACAAAAACGCACGCAAAACCGCTAGGTATGTTTAGAAAACCTTTCTAAACATACCTAGAATCGCTCTGAAATCAGCTCCCAAAACCGCTAGCGTATTGCGGATCTGCTAGCGGTTTTGGTGTGCACTGGGCCTAAGAGTCTATTTCTTGCAGACAGAGAACTCTGTCAGGCTCCCCAGAGCTATGATAGGATAAGCTGTGTGTGTGTCCTGGGATAAGATGAAGTGCTGCTGATGCTTATCGCGACAGATCAGGAGGGCTGGCTCCAACAAAAACACAAATTGCCTGACACACATATACACAGCCCCGTTTCTATGGGCGTGCGATGCGTGCAATCGCCCGGGGCGCTGGATTGTTGTGGCCGGAGGGGGGCGCTGTGGTGGTGGGAGCGGGCATAATAGTAATAACTCACCTTTCTTCATCTGAATAGCCGATCTCACGCTGCTTCAATGTACTTCCTGTCTCGGCATCTGTCTCAGTAACAGCGCCCCCTGTGATGATGTTCCGCATGTCAACACAGGGGGCGCTGTTACTGAGACAGATGCCGAGACAGGAAGTACATTGAAGCAGTGAGATCGGCTATTCGGCTGAAGATGAAGAAAGGTGAGTTATTACTATTATGCCCCCTCCCACCACCACTGCAGCACCTACCTACCTACCTAATCTATACTGCAGCACCTACCTACCTACCTACCTAATCTATACTGCAGCACCTACCTACCTACTCTATACTGCAGCACCTACCTACCTACTTACTCTATACTGCAGCACCTACCTAATCTATACTGCAGCACCTACCTAATCTATACTGCAGCACCTACCTACCTAATCTATACTGCAGCACCTACCTACCTAATCTATACTGCAGCACCTACCTACCTAATCTATACTGCAGCACCTTATCTACCTACCTACTCTATACTGCAGCACCTACCTACCTACCTACTCTATACTGCAGCACCTACCTAATCTTTACTGCAGCACCTACCTACCTACCTAATCTATACTGCAGCACCTACCTAACCTATACTGCAGCACCTACCTAATCTTTACTGCAGCACCTACCTACCTACCTAATCTATACTGCAGCACCTACCTAACCTATACTGCAACACCTACCTACCTACCTAATCTATACTGCAGCACATACCTACCTACCTAATCTATACTGCAGCACCTACCTACCTAATCTATACTGCAGCACCTTACCTACCTACCTACTCTATACTGCAGCACCTACCTACCTACCTACCTACCTACTCTATACTGCAGCACCTACCTAATCTATACTGCAGCACCTAGCTACCTAATCTATACTGCAGCACCTACCTAACCTATACTGCAGCACCTACCTACCTACCTAATCTATACTGCAGCACCTACCTACCTACCTAATCTATACTGCAGCACCTACCTCATCTATACTGCAGCACCTACCTAATCTATACTGCAGCACCTACCTAACCTATACTGCAGCACCTACCTGCCTACCTAATCTATACTGCAGCACCTACCTACCTAATCTATACTGCAGCACCTTACCTACCTACCTACTGTATACTGCAGCATCTACCTACCTACCTACCTACTCTATACTGCAGCACCTACCTAATCTATACTGCAGCACCTACCTACCTACCTACCTACGCTATACTGCAGCACCTACCTACCTAATCTATACTGCAGCACCTACCTAATCTATACTGCAGCACCTACCTAACCTATACTGCAGTCTGCAGCACCTAACTACCTACCTAATCTATACTGCAGCACCTAACTACCTAATCTATACTGCAGCACCTACCTACCTAATCTATACTGCAGCACCTACCTATCTATCCTATACTGCAGTCACCTACCTATCTATCCTATACTGCAGTCACCTACCTATCTAACCTATACTGGCACCTACTTATTGAAGCTATACTGCAGTCACCTACCTAAGCTATACTGCAGTCACCTACCTATCTATCCTATACTGGCACCTACTTATCTAAGCAATACTGCAGTCACCTACCTAAGCTATACTGCAGGGACCTACCTACCTAACCTATACTGCAAGCACTTACCTATCTAACCTATACTGCAGTCACCTACCTATCTATCCTATACTGGCACCTACTTATCTAAGCTATACTGCAGTCACCTACCTATCTAAGCTACCTATCTATACTGCAGGCACCTACCTACCGAACCTATACTGCAGGCACCTACCTACCGAACCTATACTGCAGGCACCTACCTATCTAACCTATACTGCAGGCACCTACATAGCTAACCTAAACTGTGGGCACCTATACTTGGCTCCATGGCGGGGAGGGGGGGGGCAGGCGAATTTTACACCCTCGCCCTGGGTGAAATTTAGCCTAGAAACTGCCCTGCATATACAGGACTGTAGAACTCACATTATACTGCTGCTCTCCTGTATCCAGGCTTTGTATTGAGTGTGACTTGCTGGTGTCATGTGGGCTGCAGCTAGATAGGGCTTACATTCAGGGGATGTCTTATATTTAAGCATGCTAGGAATTCCTGCTAGGGCTTATTCTCAGGGGATGTCTTACTTTAGGGGAAACACGGTAGCTATAGGAAGTGTTTCTGATGCTGAATGCAGGATAGTTACCGTAAAAGTGGGTATCCTGAATAATTTACAGCATATTACTATATGTCACTACAGGGCCTCTTTCACATAGTTATCAATGTGAAATACAAGAAGAGGGAGTACTTTAGAGAAAACACAAAAAGTACCTATTTTTAGGTAGTGGAAGGGCCGCCTTCTGAACATTCTGCGGGGTGCCAGGTAAAGTTGTGTTATGACCAGGGGCATAACAATAGACCCTGCCAGGGATGCAGCCGCAGGGGGGCCTCAGAAGCCACAGGGGGCCCCAGTCCTGAGAGACTGACAACTAAGGGCAAGGAGAGAAAAACACTTTCTGCTCTCTGCACAACTGTTCTAATGACTGCATCTGTTTAGCCCCTGATAACGAATCATACAAAGTTTTGTAGACAACTTAGAGATTTATAGACAAGTCCCTATTCAGTGTGTAGGGGGAGGGGCCCCATCCAATGTTTTGCATCCAATGTTTTTGTAGGGGGGGGGTGCCAGTGATTTCTAACTATGTCCCTGGTTATGCCCCTGGCTGATTCTGTATGTAAATATATTAATAAGCTGAAAACTGAAATAATCATTAGAGTTTACTCTGTACAACGCCACAGAAGATGATGACGCTATCTTAATCAATAATAATAATATTTGTAGGAGATTTTTACCAACCTTCAGAGCTGCGGGAGTCTGCAGCATTGCTGCGATCGTGATTGTCTGGGAACAAAAAGAAAAACACATAAGAGGATACAAATGTTCTGATTGAAAAAAAGGGGGCTGGGATTCAGGCTAGATTCACAGTGGGACGTTGCGTTTTGATGCCACGTTAAAGTCGCACCGCAAGCTTACAACGCAACGCGCCCAAAAAGTGGCAACGCAGCGTTACCGTCGCATACAGCAGATACAGTAAAAAATACAGGCAATGGAAAGTATGCTTCCAAGTCATTACTGAGCACATGCAAACAGTCTAACGCAGCTAATAACGTGTATAACGCACAGCATGCAGTACTTTTACTTAACGTGCAGCGTTAGACACAAACGCAACGTGTGCACTGTGAACAGGGCATTGATTTTTCATTGCAGTGAGTTATTCTGCGTTAAATGCTGTTTTAACGCGCGACTTTAACGTCCCACTGTGAACTTAGCCTCAAGGTTTGCACCACTACAATCTAATATTACCGTTTTGGCCCGAAAGGAGTGACTTTAATTCATCGCCAGCTTCTTAACTCCTCAGAACACCAGCAGTGGTGCCTCCTCACAATCGCTTCATAAAAATGTCCTCACTTACCTTATCCTTAAAGGACAACTGAAGTAAGAAGCATATGGAGGCTGTCATATTTATTTCCTTTTAAACAATGCCAGTTACCTGCCAGCCCTGCTGGTCTATTTGGCTGCAGTATTGTCTGAATCACACCAGAAACAAGCATGCAGCTAATCTTGTCAGATCTGACAATAATGTCAGAAACACCTGATCTGCTGCTGCATGCTTGTTCAGGGGCTATGGCTAATAGTATTAGATGCAGAGGGTCAGCAGGGCTGCCAGGTAACTGGTATTGCTTAAAAGGAAATAAATATGTCAGCCTCCATATCCCTCTCTGGCTTTGGTTCCCTTTAAGAGACCCTGAACAAGCCTGCAGCAGATCAGAGGTTTCTGACTGAAATGTGACTGGATTAGCTGCAGGTCTGGGAACAGGGCAGTTTCTTGGGCAGTGCGGGCAGGGCGACTGCCCTGGGTGCAGACCGGCAAGTAGAAGAAGGGGGGCGCAGGCAGAAGGTCATAACCGCTAGGGAGCTGGTGACACGTGGTACAGCGAAATGGAAGAAGAAAGAAGATTACCAACGCGATCACCTTCCTTGACTCCTCCCGGGCTGCCTGCGTCAGACATGAAGTCATCATCACGTCACCACCATGTGATGACACCTGATGTCCTGTAGCGGTACTGCAGGCTGTCAGTGGGCGGCACCCATGGAGAAGTCGGCTTTCCGGGCTCTCTATGCCTGTGTGTTTTCCTGGTCCCTGCTTCCTCCTGGATGAGCGGCTGGTCACTAGTAAGTAGGCAGATCTACTTATGACCTGTGGCTGTGTGACTGCTCCTAAAGAGTAAGGGTTACTGAGCAATTTTTACACCCTTGCCCTGGGTGCAATTTAGCCTAGAAACTGCCCTGTCTGGGAACTTAGGGTTGCAGAGATCTCACCACTGGAGTTTCCAAGCGTTAGCACACCTGAGGTGAAAGGGATATAGAGGCTGACCTATCTATTTCCTTTTAAACAAAGCAGATTGCCTGGCTGTCCTGCTCAGCCTCTGCTCCTTTGCTAATTACATCAGATTTATTAAAGTACATGTGAAAGAAAAAAGAGGGTAAAACACTGCACAAGCATTGTCCAGCAAGCAGAGTTAAAGAACACCTGAAGTGAAAAGAATATTAGAGACAGACGTACACACACACACATATACAGGTAGTCCCCGGTTAAGGAACAAGATAGGGACTGTAGGTTTGTTCTTATCCTGAATCTGTTCTTAAGTCGGAACAATGTGCCATCTCTGTCCCCTGTGCCCCTAGTGTCCCCCTCTGTGTCGCCTCTGCCCTCTGTACCTGCTTATACAAGTTTAAAGGCCGTTCTTTCTTTGTTTTTTTGTTTTTTTTATGGATTTTCTCAAAAACTACAAGTCCAATTTGAATTTTTTTTTTACTTGTTCCCATGGAAACACACAATCCATGCTGTTCGTATCAGCGAGTCGTTCTTAAGTGGGGCGTGCGTAAGTTGGGGACTACCTGTATTTATCTCTTGTTGGTGTCCAGATCACTTGAAAAAACACCCAAACTTGTCTTAGTAGGTCCTAAAGGACACCTGAAGTAAGAGGTATACGGAGGCTGCCCTATTTACTTCCTTTTAAACAATACCAGTTGCCTGGCTGTCCTGCTGGTCTATTTGGCTGCAGTAGTGTCTGAATAACACACCAGAAACAAGCGTGCAGCTAATCTTGTCAGATCTGACAATATTGTCAGAAACACCTGATCTGCTGCATGCTTGTTCAGGGGCTATGGCTAAAAGGCAGAGGATCAGCAGGACAGCCAGGCAATTGATATTGTTTAAAAGAAAACTAATATAGTAGCCTCCATATCCCTCTCACTGCAGGTGTTAAGTTTAAGGTACCCATCAGTGCTACAATCTCGATTTTATGATCTTTTTAAATCTATATAGTAGAAGTGTAAACCAAGTGAATATACTTCAGCTAGTCCCTCATATAACATAGAAGTGGTAAGATTGTACAATCAAGATTGTATTATTAATGGGCACTTTTACAATAAATCATTAGAGGGTTTTTAAGTCACAAAACTTTAACAAACACTATTTTAGATGAAGCGACACTTTAAAAGTACCCAGGAAAGAGAAATGCCTGAAAAATCAAGTAGCTTATGTTTAAAGGGAAGCTGAAGTGAGAGCGATATGGAGGCTGCCACATTTATCTCCTTTTATACAATACCAGTTGCCTGGCTGTCTTGCTGATCTCTATGGTTGCAGTAGAGTCTAAATCACACACTTGAGCTTGGTGTCACCCCCTCTGCTGGTGACACCTGGTGCGGCCCGCACCTACCGCACCCCCTAGTGATACCACTGGTAAGCACAGGATGATGTACTCACTTCTACGTCCCATGCACAGGACGACCATCCCCAGCAGGGCGGCGACAATCACCAGCTTCATGGCTCTGGGTCTCGTGTTGTAGCAAGGCACTGATGCTGTCTCTCTTTCTCTCTCTCGGGTCTATGTCTCCTCAGGGTGAAGCATTGCACATATATAGTGAGTCCCCTGGCAGCATCAGTGCCCCCCCTCATAAAGGAGGGAGCAGGCTCCACCCTGATCTGCAGAGCACCCAGCAATTCCACGGACCGTCCGAAGACCGGAAAGCAAAAATGACTTGTGTGTTTTTTTCTCCTAACCGTACATCACCAGAAATAGATGGTGTACCGTGTCCAGGAACGAGTGGTCTGTGGGGAACTGCTGGCAAAGCAGCATGCTTGTCATATTGGGTCAACAAAACAGAACAGAGGACACAGGAATGGATAACCTACCAGCATGGCAGTTTCTAGGCTAAATTGCACACATCTGGAGCCAGGTATAGGCAGCCTGCAGTAAAGGTTAGCCAGGTCTAGGTGCCCCCAGTATAGGTAGCCAGCTATAGGTTCCCCAGTATAGTTGCCCCCAGTATAAGCTAGCCCAGTAGGTGTGTCCAGTATAAGTAGCCAGTATAGTTGCCCCAGTATAGGTTAGCCAGGTAGGTACCTCCAATAGAGGTAGCCAGTATGTTTCTCCCAGTAGAGGTTAGCCAGGTAGGTTCCTCCAGTATAGGTAGGCAGTATAGTTGCCCCCAGTATAGGTTAGCCAGGTAGGTGTCTCCAGTATAGGTAGCCAGTATAGTTGCCCTAGTATAGGTTAGCCAGGTAGGTTCCTCCAGTATAGGTAGGCAGTATAGTTGCCCCCAGTATAGGTTAGCCAGGTAGGTTCCTCCAGTATAGGTAGGCAGTATAGTTGCCCCCAGTATAGGTTAGCCAGGTAGGTGCCTCCAATAGAGGTAGCCAGTATGTTTCCCCCAGTAGAGGTTAGCCAGGTAGGTTCATCCATTATAGGTAGGCAGTATAGTTGCCCCCAGTATAGGTTAGCCAGGTAGGTTCCTCCAGTATAGGTAGGCAGTATAGTTGCCCCCAGTATAGGTTAGCCAGGTAGGTGCCTCCAATAGAGGTAGCCAGTATGTTTCCCCCAGTAGAGGTTAGCCAGGTAGGTTCATCCATTATAGGTAGGCAGTATAGTTTCCCCAGTATAGGTTAGCCAGGTAGGTTCCTCCAGTATAGGTAGGCAGTATAGTTTCCCCCACTACAGGTTAGCCAGGTAGGTGCCTCTAATAGAGGTAGCCAGTATAGTTGCCCCCACTATAGGCTAGCCAGGTAGGTGCCTCCTGTATTGTTGCCCCCAGTATAAGTTAGCCAGGCAGGTGCCTTCAGTACAGGTAGCCAGGCAGCATAGGTGCAGCGACGGGGGAGAGCGGGCATAGCACAGTAACAACTCACCTTCCGGGATCCCCGCAGCCTCTTTCTTCCTCTCTCAGGCGTCCGTTACGTTGGTATCTGCACCCCGTGATGAAATGCGGTTACGTCATCACATTGGGCGCTGTTATCAAAGTGAGGGATGCCTAGGAGAGGAAGAAGAAAGAGGCTGCAGTAGATCCTGAAGGTGCATTGTTACTGTGCTATGCCCGCTCTCCTCCGCCGCTGCGCCTCCTCCTGCTCTGGATAATCCATCGGCTTCTCGGGAAGTGGTGAGCAAGCAAGAATCATAAGTTCGATCTTGTGGCAAAACGATTACTGAAGATTCCCACAAGAAAAGCCCAGTGATTAGCCAAGTGGTCGATTATCGACGAGCAAGCATGGGCAAAAGACAGGGATGGTACAATGCGAACATTTTGTGGGAACTGCAGGAGGGTGTCTCAGGGGCTTAACTAGAAGTCCCCGGGCCCCCCTGCAAGAATTTGAGCGGGTCCTCCCCACCCTGGGGCCCGCTCATGGCCATTTTAGGGGGGCAGGAGGGGTCTCAGCATGAGGGGAGAGCTTGGTAGCACGTCGGTGGGGAGGGGGGATGGTCCCCCCCTCCCTCACCTCGGGCTCTCCCCTCTGCATTCCCCTCCTGTATCTATGTAAGTGTTAGCAGCAGCGGCGGCAGCTGTAATTACCTCCATTCACCACGGAGGTTGCCGATCTGCAAGGGCTTCACATTACTTTCACATTACTTCCTGTTTTAACAGGAAGTAATGTAAAGCCCTTGCAGATCGGCAACCTCCGTGGTGAATGGAGGTAATTATAGCTGCCGCTGCTGACGCTTACATAGAGGCAGGAGGGGAGCGCAGAGGGGTGAGCCCGAGGTGAGGGAGGGGGGGACCGTCCCCCCTTCCCACCGATGTGCTACCAAGCTCTCCCCTCATGCTGCGACCCCTTATGCCCCCCCAAAACGACCATGAGCGGGCCCCGGCAGGGCCCCGGGCCCCCCCGAGGGGCAGGGGCTGCTTCCCCTATTGTTACGCCAGTGGGGTGTCTGCTGAGTGAATCTTTTGTTCCCAGGATGCACAGCAAGGACTGGCAGCCAATGAGAAGAGATCCCACCACAGGCGGATGTAAAGGGCGGGGCTTTTACTCCATCTTGCGTTGTCTGTGTGACAGGAAGTGTATGCTTTAGGGAGAGATAGCTGGAAACGAGGACTTTTGTTTATTCATTTACAGGGTTTATTGTGTGCTGTGCACAACGGTTATAGATTCACATAGGTTAGAACTATCTATGGCTTGAGATCGGATAGTGATGGTGCCAATCGACAACAAATGATCGATTCATCAATAGGGGTGGTTGGAAGTGCCGATTTCTGATTCCACTGAAATTCCCGATTCCAAGGTTATCCGATTTCTGAGGAAAGTCTTTTTTGTCATTTTGTTAATAAAGTTAGTTGATTATACTGTTTAATATTTTTGGGTATTGGACCAATCGGAGAAGGCAGAATTTTATAGCAGTAATCGGGATACCACAGAAATTTTAGGCCGATCACAAAACTCAGAAATACTCAGTAGTATCTGAGTCTATTGATCGGTCTAAAATGACTGCGGTAATCAGATTTTCGCGGAACAATTCTGTATTCACTGATTGGTCCAATGCTTCCGAGTTCTGTGATTGGACTAAAATTTCCGAGCTGCGGTAATGCAGGAATCTGATTTTCGAGACCGATTTCCGATTACCGCTGCAGGAAGCCCATTTCCGACCGGCATTGCGTACATTATTTTTGCGGAATACAAATAAACATCACTATTTATTTTACGATAGCTTCCTTCCAATCACAAATGTATCAATTCTTTGATTAATTCGCGATACTGTTCAGGTGAAAATATGCAGACCCACCGGAAGTTTGACGAAATCCTCCGAATCGGCCTTCTGCGCACAGAGCCGGGACAAGGTCCTCCAGCACCCATGGCTGAGACACCAAAGTGCCCCTCCTCCATCTCTCCCACCCCCGGCCATCACACACTGATTACTATTAGACTAAGAGGCGCCCCAGGGCCCCCAACACCTTAACCTCTAGTTATCTGTCTTGCAGTCACTGCAATGTATTACCTTTTCTCATGTCTCTCTGCTGCAAACACAATAACAGAATGATAGCTTAGTGAGTTGGGCGCCCCCTCCTACACTGTGCCCTGAGGCTGGAGCCTCTCTCACCTCTGCCTCGGCCCAGCCCTGCTTCCCGAATTCTCCCGCAGCCCACTGTTCCGGCGCAGGGTCGCTCTATAAATATTTGTCAAAAGCTTGTGAAACAGGTTTCTTCTGGATACCAGCGGGGGCCACAGACAAACATATCCAGACTTGGCATAAATAATGAAGCCCTCGTGAATGGAGGGAAAAAAGGCTTGCACGAGTGGTTTCGTTCTACAGACCTTACTCACACACGCTGGATACACTTGTCCATGGCTGGGGGTGTAGCCAAAAGATGAAAAGGGTCACTATGCTGGGCTGGTGGTTTTACAAGGATCCAAGAAGCTTCTGGACCATCCAGAGGATTCCAACTACTGAGGTAACTAACTTTTCCTGGTCCCTGTTACAGGTTTGCTTTAAAGGGGTTCTGTGGTGGTCTATAAAAACAAAAAGTGTCACTTACCTGGGGCTTCTAACGGCCCCCTGCAGATATTCTGTCCCGCGCCGTCACTGTGAAGAATCCTCCTTTCCTGCCGCTGGTCACCGTCCAATTATTCATCTAACTAGACGAATGTCATTGCGTCTGCACGGCCGCGTGCGTCCTCGCTCCCGCCTCCAGGAGCTTACTGCGCAGGCGCACTAGTGCAGATCACTAGTGTTCAATGTAGGCTACCTCTGTGGGGGGATTGTGGGGACAGGGTACACCATAGTAAGATCGGGGCACACTTGAACATGTTCACCCCCCTCACCCCTTCCTGGTGGACATGGCTGTTTCCAATCACATAGATCAAGATACAGTGTATATGGAGCAAATGACATATACTGTAGACAGCGTACACAGTTTCACCACTCCCATGTAGTATGAAAGCGGGGTGAGTAACCTCTCATGTACTCTTTCATCAGGACTCTGCATAGGAACAGAGGGAGGGAGGCACTCGGGGAGGGGAGTGAGCGCCTTTCAATCATCAGGCGCCTGTAGGCACGTGCCTACACTGCCTTATGGTAAATCCGGCCCTGCTACATAATCTGGTGGACTGGCAGAGCGCAGGGATTTTGTGATGGACATGAACGCTGCTGTGCACGCCTGGCATAAAGTGTTAAAGGACATCCGAGGTGAAAATAAACAAATGAAATAAACAATTGGGTATCTATCCTCTTTCCCCTAAAAATGACTTTTTTAAGATATTCCACAGTTTTATTTTATATTTAAATCTACTTTTTAAATTTTTACTGTTTTGTTGTTTTTGCTCAATGACACATTCCTTGAAGTATACCAGAGCTAAAATCTATGAACTATTTTTATCTCTTTCCTGCTCTCAGAAACCATTTTCTGCTAGGAAAGTGTTTTAAAGTTGTAATTTCTTATCAGTGAGGGTCACACTGTAGTCTGACCCAGTCCTGACAGGAACTGCCACTTACATACCTGATGTTTAACTCTTTCAGGCAGAGAAAGAAAAAAAGGAACACAGCATAGTTATTTGTGTGCTAGGCACTGTACATACACATGTCTATCTCATTATGTCACATGTCACTTCAGGTATCCTTTAAAGACGTGGACTGGCAGGGCACGGGGATGTCGTGATGGACATAAACACTTCTGTACACGCCTGGCAAGGAGTTAAAGACGTGGACTGGCAGAGCGCAGCGGGGATGTTGCGATGGCGTCATGCCATGTTGGGCAGCCTCTGTGCTATTATCTTCACTCCTCGCCTTCCTCCGTCTGTTACAGGAGATGTTCTTCCGCCAGCGGTCAGACCACAAGAAGGAAGCGGCTCTGGGCGGACTGCGTGACCTGAGGTTACCTGGGTATACAGCCCAGAGCCACGTCTTGCAGCGCCGGCGGCTCGCCATGTGCAGATTCACCAAAACACTGCACAGAAATGTTTGATAATGTCTGCAGTCACTATAACTACGAGCCAATCTGATCTGCGTATTGCATCCAGCATTGGCTGACATTACCATAGATGTGCAGTGTTAAAGGGGTTCTGTGGAGGGTTAAAAAAAACAAAAAAACTGACACTTACCTGGGACTTCTATCGGCCCCCTGCAGCGGTCATGTCCCACGCCGTCCTCTTCCAATGCTCTGTTCCCCACTGCCGGTCCCGGTCTAATTATTCTTCTAATACAACTGCGTGTTCGCTACCGCTCACATCTGCAGGAGCTTACTGCGCAGGCACAGTACAAGGTTTTCTCATATTGCACCTGTGCAGTAAGCTCCCAGAGACGGGAACGGGAGCGCGCAGTATTCATCTTGTTAGACTAATAATTAGTCCGGTGCCGGTGACAGGGAACGGGTGATCGTAGGAGGACAGCGCAGGACATGACAGCTGCAGGGGGCTGATAGAAGCCCCAAGTAAGTGTCAGTTTTTTGTTTTTTAAACCCTCCACAGAACCCCTTTAACAACAGATACACAAAATCTGCTATAGTGGTGGATCAATGTTGCAGCAGAAAATGATTGTTCATCAGGTATCAGCTGAGCAAAATATATTTACTGCTCTTTACTTAGGGCCTCATTTTCACAGGAGGCTGAACTGCTGGCTGACGGCTACGAGCGCTATTACATGCAGCCGAATAGCAGCGCTCAGTAACGCCACGTGTCATGTCTGACATGTGGTGGCAAAAAAAAGGCTCTTGTCACATTTGAGGATGGCAACCACCATGCAGAGCCGGTCTTTGCATGCAGGAACGTGAACCACTGGTTTCAGGCGGCAATTACAGAGCTATTAGATGGCGGCATCTGGCCAATGCACACAGCATGATGCAGAGCAGAAGCAGGGTCCGTAGAAAAAAACAAAACTCTTTCTGCTCTCTCACCATTGTTCTAAGAGACTGCATGTGTACAGCCAGATAAGTTATTAGACTCAAGAAGCCCATACATCAGACGACTTTGGCGGCCGATCATCCAACCAATTAAATTATTATTATCGAATTGGTTGAAAATCAGTGGCGCCAACTGCAGGCCCGACTGATGATGCAACCAATTTCTGGCCGAAATCGTCGATCACGCCTGGTGCAAGATGTCAGGCCGAAGTTGATCGGGTGTGCAGCGGTACGGCAGCTGATTTCGGAACGGGCGACGAAACCCCCGCCGCTGCATCCCAATGGCAGATGCTATGCGGCAGCGGCATGTACAGAGAGCCGCGCAGAGGCTGCTACAAGACAGGTAATGTATAAATGTACACACTACACACTGGTGGGGCACATTTATACATTGGGGCAATGGCAGGGCGAACGCAACGGGTTCAGCCGATTCCCTGAAGATTTTATGCTGAAATCAGACGGGAATCGGCCTGCAGTATATGGGCAGCTTCAGATTCGATTAGAGATAAATTTGTCTGTTTGTCGAAACTGCTCATAATCTTCTGATGAATGGACACCTTCAGGTTGAAAAGTGTTTGACTGTCCCTAAACTGAGCTCTCTGTAGGCAATCCTTATCTAATTGTGTGAAGAGAGGGTGAGCCCTGCCCAGCTGACAGCATGCTGATAACCGAGTGTAAGCGCCCTGCCAGATGCATATATCTTTGGGCATACAGTATAATAGTAAGCAGACCACACTACAATAGGGGGGGGCTGCCTAAACTATTTTAACCTCTTCAGTACCAGCAGCCTCTATCCCAGGCAAGGGCAAACTTGGCCCTCCAGCTGTTACGGAACTACAAGTCCCACAATGCATTGCAGGAGTCTGTCAGCCACAGTCATGACTCATAAAGGCAAATGCATTGTGGGATTTGTAGTTCCGTAACAACTGGAAGGCCAAGTTTGCCCATGCCTGCATATCCCCTTAAAGAGGAACTCCAGCCTAAACAAACATATGGTCATTAAGTTACATTAGTTATGTTAATTAAAATAGATAGGTAATATGATCTCTTACCCACACTGTTCATGATGGCAGCCATCTTTTTGATTGAAAGGAGGTGAAAGGGAGCATGAGCCACAGTTCCAACTGTCCTGTGTCCTGAGCACCTCTCCCAGTTGCTAGGCAACGTGAATAACAACATAGGAAATCCCATCATGCTCTGCACAGCATCAGGGAAGAAAAGCCTGGGTTGTTTTTTTTCTTGATGGGTGGAGCTTAGCTAAAAATGCAGCTAAAAATGAGGCTTTGGTAAGAAAAACAAAGTTCTGATGATGTGAAACTGTTAAAGAAACACCAAGCCTTTTCAGTGCTGCTGAGTAGATTTTTAGTCCTGAGGTTCACTTTAAGGACCGGAGACTGCTGGGACAAAAATCTGGGCCTACCAATGTCACGCTGCACGGACCCGTCGCTCTCGCTGCTCTCCTGTCGCTGAAGCTTTGCCAGATTGGATCATTATGATTAAATTGACTGGATATCGATGCTGAAAATCAAGTCATGAATGGGCACCCTAAGGTTCTGATCAATAATTAAATCTTGCTTGTACAAATAGTCTATGTAGTAGATGAGTAAGCTGAGTGACTACACTTTGAATACATACTTTAGGTAGGTCCTCATATAACATGTGGTAAGATTGTACAATCAAAGATTGTACCATTAGTGGGCACCTTTAATCACATTCACACCGCATTTTTTTTTTTGTTCATTGGATCATGTAAATAGACAAACATTTGCATTCACAGTCTGTAACAATCACTAGTGAGACTTGAATGAAATGTATCCTGTGTCTGCCAATTATGACAGCGGTAGAGGAAAGGGAGAAATGAGGCAAGTGGAACAGGGTGATGTTTGTGAGCAGTTTGGCTGGCAGCGTTGGCTCGAGACAGGTTCTCTACAGCTCCTCTCCTCATTCTAAAATAACCCAGGAAGGGTCAGTGAGGGCTTGCTGGACTGGGGGCTTGTGTCCTGTGCTATACAAACAGTTCTCTACCAATACCCCTGGGACCCCCCACCTCCACCCCTGAGCACAAAAACATACAGCTGTGCCTGAGGCTTAAAGGGAACCTGAACTGAGTACAATTATTTAAAATAAACACATGACCTAGCTGCAAATGAATATTACGTACTTACCTCGCCGGCAGTTCCTCTCAGAAGGTCATCGTTTTCTTCTAAATGCTCGTACCCACCACGCATTTTTTTGGACAATTTTTCTGACAACCAGTCAGTTTGAGCGATGAGTGATCATTCCCGCGATCTCATGACACGGCCTTTGAACCGGATCTATTTGCGCGTGCATGCACCCTATCAGCGCCACTGCTCTTTCAGCGTTCCTGGTGTTCTCGTGATCGCAATATGACGCAGGGAGCGCGGAGAGGGCGGTGCCACTAAGCTACAGCGTATGAATGGTTGACTAGATCCGGTTATAAGGTCACCGACTTCCTCTGGTTCCAACTGCAGATCACTAATCTGAATGATGAATACCCCTAACTGATCCATTGGAAGCCAGGGGCTGGGTGCACATAAGGCACTGCAGAACGAACACAGGTAATCCAGCGCAGGAGACTTGGGCGCACAGGAAGTAACTTCGGCTTCCAGCAATTGTTGGAATTATTTCATTCCCCACCATCCATGGCGGCCTGGAGGAGGAATAGTATTACAGGGCTGGTGCACACCAGAGCGGTTCTGAAGCATTTTTTAAAACGCTTGCAGGGGGAAACCGCTTGGCTAATGAAAGTGAATGGGATGGTGCACACCAGAGCGGCTCATTTTTCCCACAAATGCAAACTCGGGGGCTGCAGCATTTTTTAGGTTTCTGAGGCGTTTCTGCCTCAATGTTAAAGTTTAGTGATGCCTTGGGAGACTTCTCAAACTCACTCCAACCTGAATTATCGCAAATTCTTTCTGTTTTAAGAAAGCAAACTTTTGTTTTTGTTAAAGTTTAGGAAAGTGGAAAACAGCACTGTAAAACACTAGATCAGAGCTGTTTTCCAGGCGTTTTTGTTACAGAAGCTGTTCAGTAACAGCTTAACTGTAACAATATATGTAATCTGTTACACAAAAACGCTCCAAAAACTGCTAGGCATGTTTAGAATTGTCTCTAAAGCCCAATCTACACGATACGATTCTTTATACGATTCGATTACGATTCTATTTACGAGCCGATTAAATCCAACATGTCCGATTGTAATTCGTTTCGATTCAATTCGATTTGCCATTGCAAAACAATGGCAAATCGAATTGAATCGAATTGAAACCCGATCGGACATGTTGGATTTAATCGGATCGTAAATAGAATCGTAATCGAGTTGTACAAAGTATCGGATCGTGTAGAAGGGGCTTAAACATGCCTAGAATCGCTCTGAAATCTGCTTCAAAAATCTCTAGCGTTTTGCAGATCTGCTAGCGGTTTTGGTGTGCACTAGTGTTATCCGGATCATGAACGATTCGGATCTTTGATCCGAATCTATTTTGTGAGTCGAATCATCCGAATCATCAAAATGAGTTATTCGGATCACAAAAGGGGTGGGGCCAGGAGCGACACGCCCCCTCTCAGCAGGCAGCAGGGTCCTGGAAGCAGAGCTGAGATGGATCGCTCTGTTGGATGGGGAGCCAGCCTTGCAGGGACAGGTAGATGGGAGAGAGGGGACATGGGTGCCACTGCCAGATATGTGTAGAGCACACCTACTGGCTATAACGTGCTGCTCATTACAGGCTGTCTGTTCCGTACTTGTGCACAGTGAACACATTGGAAGCTTTTGGCTCAGCTCAGCACAGCTCAGTAACTTTGCAGGCACTGTAATTGCAACGCAATATGATCCTCCTGCACTCTGCTCTAAACAGCTGCACTTTACTTCTGGGAATGCTTTGGGGAATGCTTTCTTTCACTGTGCGGCGTTTGCATTCAAAGTACACAGATGAGCATATAGGTGAAATACATGTAAAGCATATGATTGCAGCATGTGGGTATTGTGTGCAAACAAACATTTCTGCTCTCTGCTGTCCCTCCTCCCTTCTCTGTCCACTCCCTGCCCTCTGTCCATCTTCTCCCCTTCTCTGTGTGTCCACCCCCCTCCCCTTCTCCTGTCCACAGCAGGGAAAGACCTGTCCTGCTATTCATTTCACCCCCGAATGCTTCGGTAGTAAAATGATCCGAGATTCGGATCAAAGATCCGGATCTTTTTAATGATCCGATTCGAATCATCCGGATCATTGAAAAGATCCGAACTTCACATCTCTAGTGTGCACTGGCCTAACACTGAAAATCAAACTTGAGACTCAAACTTTGGCAGTGACAATACTACATGGTAGGGCATACACTCCCCATAAATAGATTCAAAACTGCAAAATCAGTATGCATAATCGTATCAAAAAAAATTTTTTTAAGATTTTTTATACATAAAAAATACATGGGATGGCCACCCTGTCACAACACATCTCACGCTGACCACCTCACCATAGTTTTTAACACAGCCCGGACTTGTGCAGCAGCAGGATCAGCCATATACTGGCTGTCTCCTGCGCCCAAGTCTCCCGCGCCGATTCCTCTTGTACACCTGCAGAAAACCATGTGTTTTCTGCACTGTGCGTTTTGTAATTTTTTTTGCTGCATTTTGTATGTGTTTTTTTTGTGTGCTTTTTTGATGCGTTTCTTGTTGTTTATTATCTGCAATAATCAATGATACAGTAGCATATTTTTTTTTGTGCAAAAAAAGCACATCAAAAACACATGTAAAAATGCATAATGTGCGCTTTACATGCGTTTTTAAATAAACCACGCAGCAAGTTGTGCGTTTTCAAAAACACACAATTTAAAACACACATATATCTGTTTTTGCAATGTTTCCATAGACTTGCATTAGAGGCAAAATCGCTAGCGTTTTCCGCAATGCAAGCCTTTCTGCCTAGTGTGTTCCCTGCCTCAAAGCTCTTACAAGCATAATTCCCTTTAAAGGACAGCGGAAGTGAGAGGGATATGAATAAAATTACTTTTTTTTTTTACAATAATCATTAAATTATTTAGCCAGGGTTTACCCATTGTAAAATCTTTCCTCTCCCTGACTAAAGGTTCGTACACACGTCAGAAAAAAATCGTTTGTACATGAACGAGAATGATCGATTTTTGCATGCACAACCGACGATCATTCATACAAACATAACGGACGATTTCCAACGACGCATGTACACGACCAATATCGTTAGTCGCTTTTGATCCATTCTATTGGATTTTTTGTAACGACCAATGATGAACAACCAAAGTGTGTACAGCTAATTTACCGATAAAGAATGATCATTCGACACAGAACGCATGCGCCGCGTATACAGCCGCGGACTTCTCATCCGTATGCGTGCGTTGAATGAACGAACGTTCTTTTTTTTAATAATTTTTTTTTTATTATTATTTTAAAGTAAAGACACAGTCATTACTACCCACACTCACATAGCTACACGCTCTCATGCATTCACACTGTCCACACAACCACTTAACCGACGATCGTTCCTATCAGTACATTAATTGGTCGGTCTATGTCGTTATACATACATCATTTCCGATGTACATTACCTCACTTCCCATAAAATATCGTTCTTTACATCGTTTATGTGTGTATTCTGCTTGGTCTTTGAACAGTCGTTACTTTATTGTTGTCTATCTTTGATTGTTCGTTTAGAGCGATCGTTCGTTTAAAAATGATCTGATGTGTGTACTTACCTTTACATTCTGAAATGTATCACTGGTGGTGACCTCTTTAGTCCTGGCAGGTGATCTCTGTGGAATGTTTGTTACTGAGAGTTCTAAGCGCAGAGGGAGATACTGCTTGCTTGGCAGCCATTATTTCCCTCAATGCAATGAGGTTCACAAACAGCAAACTGTCAGGGTCATGGTCATGACTTCACACGGTGGGAGGTGTTTCACCCCAATATCAGACATACAGACCTCCCTGATGATCTATTTGAGGAAAGGAATAGATTTCTCATGGGAAAGGGGGTATCAGCTACTGATTGGATGAAGCTCAATCCTGGGTTAGAGTTCCTCTTTAACATGCGCGTTATGCAGTACTGCACTGCATGCACCGCATTATGCCAACAGATTCCACTGCCTTGCATTGCTAATGCGCCGATGTGAATGTACCATTACAATATACTGTAATTGCAGGCTTTAGCAATACAATTGTAATGTCGTGATACAACGCACTGCAATATACTACTGCCAACTTAAAAAGAAACTCCAACCTAGAATTGAACTTTATTCCAATCAGTAGCTGATACCCCCTTTTACATGAGAAATATAATGATTTTCACAAACAGACCATCAGGGGGCGCTGTATGACTGATTTTGTGCTGAAACCCCTCCCACAAGAGGCTCTGAGTACCGCGGTACTCTGGGCAAACTGCCACAATGTAACAATGTTCACAGACAGGAATTAGCTGTTTACAGCTGTCTCTAACAGCCAAAACAGCTAGGAGCAGCTACATAACCTGCCCACAGTAAAAATGTCACCATGTAATAAATGTCAGAATGTAAATTGGGGAGAGGAAAGATGTTACAATGGGCAAACACTGACTAAATCATTTATACGTCATTATTGTAAAAATGAAGCACTTTTTTATTACATTATTTTCACTGGAGTTCCTCTTTAAGCCTCATACACACGCTCAACAAAAGTCTTTTAAATGTACAATTATCAAACACCTTTTGTTGTTGTAACAAACCAAAAAAGTTGTTTGCTATTATTCAAACAACTGATAAGACGCAGCTCAAGTCAATCCAACAGTTGAATCGACTTGAGCTGAGTCTTATCAGTTGTTTGAACAATAGCAAACAACTTTTTTGGTTTGTTTGATAATTGTACATTTAAAGCGAGTGTCACCATAAAAATCAAATTTCAACAGCAACTGGTCTGAGTGTATTAAGTGATAAAGATGCTAATCCTGCATTCAAAACATTTTCTGCTGTTATGATTTGGAGTTATCACATACTTAAAGAGAGTCTGAAGCGAGAATAAATCTCGCTTCAGACCTCATAAATAGCAGGGGCACGTGTGCCCCTGCTAAAACGCCGCTATAGCGCGGCTTAACGGGGGTCCCTTCACCCCCAAATCCCCCTCGATACACCCGGGGAGCGCTTCCTGGTTGGGGCAGGGCTAACCGCCGCAGCCCTGCCCCAGGCGCGTCTGTCAGCGCGTATCTCCGCCTCTCCCCCACCCCTCTCAGTCTTCCTTCACTGAGAGGGGCGGGGGAGAGGCGGCGATGCGCGACTGGAGGCAGGGCTGCAGCCGTTAGCCCTGCCTCCAGGAAGGGAAATTCTGCGACCTTTCTACGACACACTTTTGCGGGGGGTGGGTTGGGGGTGAAGGGACCCCCGTTTAGCCGCGGGATAGCGGCGTTTTAGCAGGGGCACACGTGCCCCTGCTATTTATGAGCTCTGAAGCGAGATTTATTCTCGCTTCAGAGTCTCTTTAAGGAGCACTGGCCCTTTAGTAGTCAGTGCCGAACAGTTGCATGCTGGGGGTTCTTTTTATCTATAATATATTCCTCCTCTTCCCTTTATTTCCCTGCCAGCTGTTTATCTGAAACCTGATCCCCTACTCACTTGTGTTTACAAGCAAGGCTGAGGTGACTCAGCGATTGGAGGAGACAAGAAAAAAAGTAAAGGGCAGAAATGACATCACGAGTTAGCCTTAACTGTGGGCAAAAGACATGGCCCCCACCAGGACCAGGCGAACTGTTCGGCCCAACTCTAACCAGGAACAGAATTCTCATCATTTACTATATAACATTCACTGAAATCATAACATGAACAGTACAGTGGTGGCTGGATGGTGTAATGGTTAAGGGCTCTACCTCTGACACAGGAGACCAGGGTTTGAATCTCAGCTCTGCCTGTTCAGTAAGCCAGCACCTATTCAGTAGGAGACCTTTGGCAAGTCTCCCTAACACTGCTACTGCCTATAGAGCGCGTCTTAGTGGCTGCTGCTCTGGCGCTTTGAGTCCGTCAGGAGAAAAGCGTGATATAAATGTTATTTGTCTTGTCTTGTCTACAATACATGTGTTATGTAAGTAGATCACGTATTTATCAACTTATATATGTGTTTTTTTTTCCCTGGCATAGTATGACTGATCCTACTGCTTTAAAAGACTTTTGTTGAGCGTGTGTATGAGGCTTAAGTTGGCAGTGGTATATTGCAGTGTGTTGTATCATGACAATACAATCGCATTGCTAAAGCCTGCAATTGTTGGATTGACTTGAGCTGCGTCTTATCAGTTGATTGAACAATAGTAAACAACTTTTTTGGATTGTTACAACAACAAAAGTTGTTTAATAATTGTACATTTAAAAGACTTTTGTTGAACGTGTGTATTAGCCTTTAGCCTCATTCTGGCCACACATGATAGTTTTAACACTTGATTGTAATCTTCAATGACATCTGGCGATTCACAGAGGTGCTTGGCTACTTTTTGGATCTATTCTGGTTTTTGTACTCCCATTATTGCCAGAAGAAGCAGGAATTAACCTGCGAAACGCGTAGCTTTGTGGAATTTTTTCAAATAAAAAAAAATCGACAGAATTCATCATGTCTACTGATTGGGGAGGTAAGTCCACCTCTTCCTCCTTTTTTTAAACAGTTTTAGGCATTTTATCCTATTATTGGCACCTCTGATCCGATTTCAGTATATTTGGCGATTGATTTTGTTGGAAATTTTCAGTTATTCATCATTAATGTGAAACACAAAAGTTTGGTTTGTGGATATGTGATTTAGAAAAAAAGACAGTTCAACTTTTTATCATGGTGATCGAATTGTTAAAAATGTTGTTCAGGTCCAGCCAGCATTAGTATGAAGCAAAGGAAGCAAAGTTTGTACCATATTTTTCGGACTATAAGACGCTCCTGACCGTAACACGCACCCAGGTTCAGAGGACAAAAACCTAAGGAAAAGATACAGTAAACCTGGTGCATCCATCCATGGTGAAGGGGCATCTTGTGGATTATGCCCTCTTTGTACCTCATGCCCCCTTGTACCACTTGTGTCTCTCTGTGTCCTCCTCTGTCCCCCTTGTGTCCCCCTCTATACCCCTTTGTGCCCCCCTTGTGTCCTCCTCTGTCCCCCTTGTGTCCTCCTCTATTCCCCTTTGTGTCCCCCCTGTGTCCTGTGTTTGTCCCCCTGTGTCCTCCTCTGCATAGGCACAGTGCAGGGAGTCTCAGGCATTGCGGCGGGTTGGAGGTTGGTATTGGCAGGCATTCACAAGTCAGGAACTCCCTGCATCTGGACTATAAGACGCAGTGACTTTTCCCCCCACTTTTGGAGGAGAAAAAGTGAGTCTTATAGTCCCAAAAATACAGTATTTAAAAATGATAACTTTCAAATAAAAATCATTTGTAAATACAAAAGAAAACATTAAAGAAAAAAGATAACTTCATAATTTTTAAAATGATAAAAATGATAACTTTCTAATTTTTAAAATGATAAAAATTTCAAAAACTGTCTACCCGTATTTTTTGGACTATAAGACGCTCCTGACCATAAGATGCACTTAGGTTCAGAGGACATAAACCAGTGGAAAAACAAAAATATACTAACCACTTTACCCCCAGCGGTACGAATTTCTCCCCCCTTTTTTTCCCTCCTAAAAAACCAGGGACGGAGAAATCCGTATCTTCCGCGCTACCGCCGCTGTCCGCGCTCCCTCCGCTCATGCGCGCGCACCCGCCGCTCGTGCCCGCCGCCGCCCGCTCGCCCGGAGATCAATGAACGGGAAAATCCATTCCCGTTCGTTGATCTAGCCCCTGCAATGATCTGCTGCTTCTTTCAGAAACAGCGAGATCATTGTGCGTCTCCCAGCCTCCTACTGCTTCCTGTAAGCGTCCTTCCGGACGCTTACAGGTCGCATGTAAACAAACACTCTGTGGCCATCTTGTGGCCAAATAGTAAACTACACCCTAAAAGCATTTTACATATACAAACATTACATTTACACAATAAATTAACACAATAAATTTAACAATAATTAACACAATTAATTAAATACAATAAAAAAAACAACATAAATAGTTACCTTAGGGACTGAACTTTTTAAATATTTATGTCAAGAGGGTATAACACTGTTACTTTATAAACTATGGGCTTGTAATTAGGGATGGACGCAAAACTGAAAAAATGCACCTTTATTTCCAAATAAAATATTGTCGCCAAACATTGTGATAGGGACATAATTTAAATGGTTTTATAACCGGGACAAATGGGTTAATACATTTCATGGGTTTTAATTACAGTAGCATGCTTTATTTAAAAACTATAATGGCCGAAAACTGAAAAATAATAATTTTTTCCCACATTTTTTCCTATTTCCCCATTAAAACACATTTAGAATAAAATAATTCTTGGCATAATGTCCCACCTAAAGAAAGCCTAATTGGTGGCAAAAAAAACAAGATATAGTTCATTTCATTGGGATAAGTAATGATAAAGTTATAGACGAATGAATGGAAGGAGCGCTGAAAGGTGAAAATTGCTCTGGTGGTCAAGGGGTAAAACCCCTCAGTGGTGAAGTGGCTAAACCTGGTGCATCCATGGTGAAGGGGCATCTTGTGAATTATGCTCCCTTTGTACCTCATGCCCCCCTGTATGTCTTGTGTCTCCCCGTGTCCTCTGTCCCCCTTGTGTCCCTCTGTGTTCTCCTCTTTGCCCCCTTGTGTCCCCCTGTGTCTTCTTCTGCATGGACACAGTACAGGGAGTCCCCGACATTGCGGTGGGTTGGAGGTTGGTATTGGCAGGCATTCACAAGTCAGGAACTCCCTGCATTTGGACTGTAAGAGGCAGTGACCTTTTTTCACCACTTTTGGGGGAGAAAAAGTGAGTCTTATATAGAGTTGGGCCGAACGGTTCGCCGGCGAACCTGGTTCGCGCGAACCTAGGTGGTTCGCGTGCGGGTACCGCACGCGAACTTTATTGCGGAAAAGTTCGCCCCATTGCGGTTCGCCCCATAATGCACTGAGGGTCAACTTTGACCCTCTACATCACAGTCAGCAGGCCCAGTGTAGCCAATTAGGCTACACTAGCCCCTGGAGCCCCACCCCCCCTTATATAGGCAGGCAGCGGCGGCCGTGGCCACTCGTGTGCCTGCATTAGTTAGAGTAGGGCGAGCTACTGCAGTCTCTCATAGGGAAAGATTAGTTAGCCTTAGCTTGTCCCTGGCTGCATACCTGTTCATTGATCCTGCCACTGCATACCTGTTCATTGATCCTGCCACTGCATACCTGTTCATTGATCCTGCCACTGCATACCTGTTCATTGATCCTGCCACTGCATACCTGTTCAGTGATCCTGCCACTGCATACCTGTTCATTGATCCTGCCACTGCATACCTGTTCATTGATCCTGCCACTGCATACCTGTTCATTGATCCTGCCACTGCATACCTGTTCATTGATCCTGCCACTGCATACCTGTTCATTGATCCTGCCACTGCATACCTGTTCATTGATCCTGCCACTGCATACCTGTTCAGTGATCCTGCCACTGCATACCTGTTCATTGATCCTGCCACTGCATACCTGTTCTGTGAACCCACCACTGCATACCTGTTCTGTTCAGTGGACCCGCCACTGTATACCTGTTTAGTGAACCCGCCACTGCATACCTGTTCTGTTCAGTGGACCCGCCACTGTATACCTGTTCAGTGGACCCGCCACTGCATACCTGTTCTGTTCAGTGAACCCGCCACTGCATACCTGTTCTGTTCAGTGGAGTTTGGTGTGTCAGTGTGAAGCAGTACCTTAATTACACTCCCTGATTGATGTATACACATGCAAGATGTTTTAAAGCACTTTAGGCCTGTCATTTAGCATTCAATGTGATTTCTGCCCTTAAAACGCTGCTTTGCGTCAAATCCAGATTTTTCCCGGTGACTTTTGGCGTGTATCCCACTCCGCCATGCCCCCCTCCAGGTGTTAGACCCCTTGAAACATCTTTTCCATCACTTTTGTGGCCAGCATAATTTTTTTTTTTTTTCAAAGTTCGCATCCCCATTGAAGTCTATTGCGGTTCGCGAACTTTAACGCGAACCGAACCTTCCGCGAAAGTTCGCGAACCCGGTTCGCGAACCTAAAATCGGAGGTTCGGCCCAACTCTAGTCTTATAGTGCAAAAAATACAGTAATTCCTTCAGAAAGATAGGAACTAGGGGATGTTCTTTTCACCATTATTATACAATCCCAAATCTAAAAAACAGGGGACAATGCATAAAATGTAAATTAAAACTGAATTTAAATTGTAATACGGATGGGTGGAAAAGCCCCAAAATAACCTCTCCTGTAGACAAAGTAGCCAGTACAGCTCAAAGTGACTTGAGGTTTTTTGCACAGAAAATAGGGTCAGACGATACGCTTTACGTGGGCCGAGGTCCCCTCAGGTCAATATAACCCACAAAAAAGTGCCGTTTGGTTGAGGTAAAAAAAAGACTCAAATCTAAATGATATTAACCTCATTATATCAACCCCAAGTCTCGTTTTGAAACTAGAACGATCAAAGTAGAACTTAAAGGGGACACTGAGGTGAGAGGAATATGGAGACTGACATGTTTATTTCTTTTTAAACAATGCACATTGCCTGGCTGTCCTCTAATACTGTAAGCCATAGACCCTGAACAAGCATGCAGATCAGATGTTTCTGACTGAAGTCTGACAAGATTAGCTGCATGCTTGTTTCAGGTGTGTGATTTAGACCCTACTGATTAGAAAGATCAGCAAGACTGCCAGGAAACTGGTATTGTTTAAAGAGACTCTGAAGCGAATTTGTTTTGCTATATTTACCTTAGCATTCGCTTCAAAAGTCTCATCTGCGCTAAACTAGAGTGACCAGATTTTTGTGGATCCAACCTGGGACGGGGAGGGGGGGGGGGCGCCGCGCCGGAAAAATGGGCGTGGTCATGACATTGTATGGGCGGAGCTAACGTAATGATGTAACAGCGAGGCATAAGAAAGCAGTGTTTACGCCATGATGTGGACAAACGAGACTTTGCATCATGGGTGTGCAGAAACTGTGTGATGCTAATAGTATACCGTAACCACAAAGCAGCAAACATAGCCATCTATGACCATTAAATAATAAATGCAGTAACAGTTACCCCGGACACCAGAAAATAAACGCAATAGGTAACATGTCAGCACAAAATAACCGCAATGCGGGCAACATGTCAGTATAAAATAAATGCAATGCGGGCAAACATGTCAGTACAAAATAAACGCAATGCGGGCAACATGTCGGTACAAAATAAACGCAATGCGGGCAAACATTTCACCAGAAAAGAAACGCACTGCGGGCAAACATTTCGCTAGAAAAGAAACAATGCGGGCAAACATTTCACCAGAAAAGAAACGCACTGCGGGCAAACATTTCGCTAGAAAAGAAACAATGCGGGCAAACATTTCACCAGAAAAGAAACAATGCGGGCAAACATTTCGCTAGAAAAGAAACAATGCGGGCAAACATTTCACCAGAAAAGAAACGCACTGCGGGCAAACATTTCACCAGAAAAGAAACGCACTGCGGGCAAACATTTCGCTAGAAAAGAAACAATGCGGGCAAACATTTCACCAGAAAAGAAACAATGCGGGCAAATATTTCGCTAGAAAAGAAACAATGCGGGCAAACATTTCGCTAGAAAAGTAACAATGCGGGCAAACATTTCGCTAGAAAAGAAACAATGCGGGCAAATATTTCACCAGAAAAGAAACAATGCGGGCAAACATTTCGCTAGAAAAGAAACAATGCGGGCAAACATTTCACCTGGAAAAGAAAGCATTTACTCACCTGGCAGAAGTCTCCGGCCTCTGGCGCGCTGCTCCCGGGACCACCTTCCTCCTGAAGTCTCCCGCGCTGACAGCCTGGCAGAGCAGGGCTACGGCAAAATGGCGCCCGAAGCCCTGTACTGGAGACACAAATAGGTCTCCAGTACAGGGCTCCGGCAGCCATCTTGCCGTAGCCCTGCTCGCCTGCCGGTGTCCGAAACAGACACCGGAAGAGGAGGCTGGAGCGGGGCTGCAGGCAATGAACTGGCACGGCGTCTATAGACGCCGCTGCCAGTTCATTGAGGAGAGAGTGGCCAGAGTCCCGAGGCCGGGACGTCCCGCTGCTGAAAGCGGGACGTTTCCCGGGACCTCATTAAGCCTGGGACAGCGGACCCCGAATCCGGGACGTGTCCCGGGCAATCCGGGACGTCTGGTCACTCTAGCTAAACCGCATTCCCCCCGAAAAACGAGGGCTGCAGACCCCCCAAACCCCCGGGCAAACATCCACGACCAACTTGGTCGTGGATTGTGCTGCCCTGAGAGGCTGAGCTATTCACTGTAGCTCCGCCTCTCCTGCTGTCGATCGCCGCGTGGATCTCTGCCTCTCCCCGCCCCTCTCTGTGAAGAAAGAGTGAGAGCGGGGAGAGGCGACGATGCGCGGCGATTTGATGGCAGGAAAGGCAGAGCTACAGCAGAGAGCTCTGTCCTTTCCAGGAAGCGCCGGCCTTAGACCCCTCCGGGGATTTGGGGGTCTGCAGCCCACGTTTTTGGCCGGGAATGCGGTGGTTTGCGTCTGATGAGAGTTCTGTAGCGAATGCTAAGGTAAATTTAGCAATTATTTTTTACTTCAGACTCTCTTTAAAAGGAAATAAATATGGCATCTTCCAGAAGTCTCACACTTCAGGTTCCTTGGAACTGTGGGATTGTATTACTTGCAGTACTACAGCAATCAGACTCCTCAATTAAATATTTACAGAGTCATAAAACATAATGTAAAAATTGGACATGTTTATTACTTTGTTGGTATCAGAATTCTTATTGGTTTTTCTTTGTTGGTACAATTATACATTTAGGCGCTAGTCTACTTGAGGTGACGCAGTGGGAAAACTCATAAGGAAATTCCGGCAATGTGATTGGTTGCTGTTTCATCAGTTCCATCGACAACTCAGAGCCGGGAGAAGGTCCTCCAGCACCCAAGGCTGAGACACCAAAGTGCGCCCCTCCATCCCTCCCACCCCAGCCATCCTCAGGGCCCCCAACCCCCCAAACACCTTACTCTCCAGTTATCTGGCTTGGAGTCACTGCCATGTATCCCATTTTTTTTATTTCTCTCTGCTTCAAACACAATAGGTGAATGATAGCTAGGTTAGTTGTGCGCCCCCTCCTACACTGCGCTCTGAGGCTGGAGCCTCTCCAGCCTATGCCTCGGCCCTGCGACAACTCACTCTAGAACTTTTAGGTGTCTAATAGGCTGTGATAATATCAACACCCACACTATTCAGCCAATCACAACGCTTCGTGCTGTAGAGGGTGTATTGATTGGAGAACTTTTCCTGCTGGATCAGACTAGCTCCTGCATTCATATAACGTGAGCACAACAATTCAATGTTTCTATTAGGTCCATCCTTTGTAATAGCTGTTGCTGACATCAAATTCAAAATAATTGTTTTTATTTCTCCAAAATACAGTTTCTCAGTCTCAACATTTGCTGCATTGGCTATGTAATGCTTTCAATGAAATATAGGGTTCTATGATTTACAAATCACCACATTCCATTATAATGTGCGCACAGGGCCGGTACTCTCATGAAGCAAGGTGAAACATTTGCATCAGGCACAGAGATTACAGTGGCAGCATGTTTGTACTGTGTTTACACTAACAGCATGCAGTCAGTGTAGGAGCAGTGGCGTAGCTATGGAGCTCGGGGCCCCGGTGCGAGTTTTACATTGGGCCCCCCCCCCCCAAGCACTCTGTACGTAACACTTGATACATTGCAAAAATACCTGCCAAGGTCATCTACAGTATTAGAGGTGCAAGAAGGCGATGGGGAACAGTGTGTTAACGATTACTACCATTCAAAGCATCTATAGAAGTGATTATTACTACCATAGGACCAATAAACAGCCCCTCTGGCCCAAGGGCCCCGATGCGGTCGCTACCCCTGCAACCCCTATTGCTACGCCCCTGTGTAGGAGGAGAAGTGAGAGGAGAGCGAGCTGAAGAGGTCATCATTGGGGAAAAGCAGCTTGTTGTGCTGTGTGAGGAGTCTGACAGTGAGTGAGGAAGGGGAGGCAGGAGAGCAGCAGTGTTTCATTTGACTTGCTCAGCAGAAGGGAGGAGGTGGCACTGCTGTCCTGACTGAGGAGGAATGGAGTGGCTGAGGGCGAGCAGGTTGTTTGCCACAGACTCCCAGCCAGCCAGTGTGTTATTGTGTTGAGCTGCAGCATGTCATGTAAGAACAATAAATGAAGCAGAGTAAATAGTCGGGTGCTGTGTGATTATTCCAAATAAGGGGTCCCTTCACCCCCAAACCCACCCTGCAAGCGTTGGTCGTATATTTGGTCGCTCCTGGAGGCAGGGCTAACGGCTGCAGCCCTGCCTCCAGTCGCGTCTATCAGCGGCGCATCGCCGCCTCTCCCCCGCCCCTCTCAGTGAAGGAAGACTGAGAGGGGCGGGGGAGAGGCGGAGATACGCGCTGACAGACGCGCGGGAGGCAGGGCTGCGGCGGTTAGCCCTGCCCCAACCAGGAAGCGCTCCCCCGCTGCACCGAGGGGATTTGGGGGTGAAGGGACCCCCGTTTAGCGGCGCGATAGTGGCGGTTTAGCAGGGGCACACATGCCCCTGCTATCTATGAGGTCTGAAGCGAGATTTATTCTCACTTCAGACTCTCTTTAATGGAGAAAGCAGAATGTTTACCCCAGCAGTGAAGGGTTAACCATGTTTACTGAAATCAAAACATCTTCTTGGAGACTGCGGCCTGGATTTGCTTTCTGGCCACGAGGCTCAATAAACCACGGAAGCCAGAAGTCGTCCAACGTGTCATTTTAAGGGGATGGAGTTCATACAAGACCACAAAACCCAGAAGCCGACCAGCAGGCCGGCTGTTTGTGTAATCCTCGGAAAGTCATGTTTATATTTCAGGATTGTTGCACACCGCTATGAACTCCGTCCTCCCAAAACCCAACCGCCTACCTGCTGCCAAAACAACAGGCAAACAAAGAGGACCAGCGCGAGCAGCAACTCCGTGTTCTAAGGTAAAAATATGCATTTCTAATACGGGAATACAGAACAGTCCTATACAGGTAAGTCCCCAGATAAGGAACGAGATAGGGACTGTAGGTTCGTTCTTAACCTGAATCTGTTCTTAAGTCGGAACAATGTTCCATCTCTGTCCCCTGTACTTCCTCTGTGCCTCCAGTATCCCCCTCTGTGTCACCTCTGCCCTTTGTACCTGCTTATACAAGTTTAAAAGCCATTTTTTGTTTTGTTTTATTTTTTAATGAATTTTCTCAAAAACTACAAGTCCAATTTGAATTTTTTTTTACTTGTTCCCATGGAAACACACAATCCATGCTGTTCGTATCAGCGGGTCGTTCTTAACCTCCCTAGCGTTCTGGACGAGCTCAGCTCGTCCGGAGATGCCGGAGGTCACCGCTCAGGCCCTGGTGGGCCAGTGCCAGGCAGCGCTGAGGGGCAAATCGGGACTCCCTGTGACGTCACACTCCGTTAGTCGCCGTGGTGACGGGGGAAGCCCTGAAGGAAATCCTGTTCAGAACGGGATTTCCTGACGGGCGTAGGCGGCGATCGGTGGGGTGGGAGGGACGCCGCAGGGAGGGGGGCATCATGTAGCTAGCGCTAGGCTAGCTACATGATAATAAAAAAAAAATGCAAAAAACCCTTCCTGCGGCCGTAGCGCCGCAGGAATCAGAACGCCAGGGAGGTTAAGTTAAGTTGGGCGTTCGTAAGTTGGGGACTACCTGTAATTATCTCTTGTTGGGGTCCTGATCACTTGAAAAAACACCCAAACTTGTCTTAGTAGGTCTTAAAGGACATCTGTAGTGAGAGGGATATGGAGGCTGCCATAGTTACTTCCTTTTAAACAATACCAGTTTCCTGGCTGTCCTGCTGATCCTCTGCCTCTAAAGGTGGGCATACATCTAGCAATGATGGGCAGACTTGACCAAGAGACAAATCTCTCTGATCCGATATGATTGGAGAGAGATCTGTCGGCTGTCTATACACCACAGACCGATTCTCCAATCAGTTTTAGTATGAAATCTCTTGGGAATCGGCCAAGTCCGTCACCTCACCGCTGTTCCCCAGTGTATAAATGTGCCTGTATCTGTGCATTTATACATGACCTGTCCTGTGTCGCGATCCCTGTCCGTGACATCACACACGTGCCACGGGTCAGTAGCGGCATGTATACTGCTAATGGAAGAGCGACAGATTCGGAAGACAGACGGGCACCATGACACAGGACAGGTAATGTATAAATACACACATACAGGCACATTTATACACTGGGGGAACATCGCTGGGAGTTTCGTTGCGTTTCTTGCTCATCCTGATATTACTCGCCATTGCCGATGCACACCCGATTGCCCACGACGGCCCGACATCTTGCAGCATGTCCGATCAACATGCTCGTCTCGAAATTGGTTGCATCGTTGATTGGACATGCACTTGGCACCACAGATTTTCATCCGATAATAATTAGCGAATTAACAGTCCGCTGGTGGACAGTTCCCAGCGACCATAGGCTGTTCACCGTTTACGTTTAATGCAATTTTTTCTTTTTGATCCTCCTGATCCCCATTGGTTTGTTTAGGAACCAATGGGAGCCCTGGAGGGAAATTTAAAGATGCTTTGCTCTCAACTATACTATAGCGGAGAGAGCCGTCCTATGCTGAAGCTTCTCCGCCAGCTCCCGCTGTCCTCCCCAAACCTATCGCACCCACCCATACTGGCACCTAGTGCACCCATGAGTGCACTAGATGCCAGCATGGGTGGGGGTGACAGCTGTGGGGCATGGAGAGGACAGCGGGAGCTGGTGGTGAAAGACAGCGATCTCAGCTATACTTCGTATAGCAGAGAGCTGCATCAGGGGGCGTCGTGTGTGGCGGCGGCTGGTGGAGATCTTTAATCAAGGTCGCAAGATAGGATATCAGCGTGGGATCATTTCCGAGGATATTGACGTCTAAACATTTTTAAAGGTAAGTATTCATAGTTAATTAGGACTATTAAAGAGAACCCGAGGTGGGATTTTACTATGCTAGTGGGGCACAGAGGCTGGTTGTGCACACTATCACCAGCCTCTGTTGCCCCATGGTGTGCCTCAAAGACCCCCCTGCGCACCGCTATACCCCCCGCAGTGCTGGCGACAATGTTTACCTAAGCACTGTCTGTCAGCGCCGCTACCCCGCCTCCTCCTTATCGGCGCTACCCGCCTGTGTCCCTTACCTCCCGCTGATTGGAGGGAAGTGACCCGGTGGGTGGCGCCGATTCGGAGGAGGCGGGGGAGCGGCGCTGACAGACAGCGCTTAGATAAACATTGTCGCCAGCACTGCGGGGGTATAGCGGCGCGCAGGGGGGTCTTTGAGGCACACCATGGGGCAACAGAGGCTGGTGTTACTGTGCACAACCAGCCTCTGTGCCACACTAACATAATAAAATCCCACCTCGGGTTCTCTTTAAAGAAATGTATTCTTTGTTGTGTTGTTGTGTTTTTATTTCTTTTAACCCTGTATAGAAATGGGTAAGAGGTTCATCGGGCGGGTATCTGGGGGTCTTCTTAAAAGGGGACTCCCAGATACCAACATGAACCCTCCCCCAGGGTGTGATTGACCCCCGCCTCCTCCTGGGGCATTGGAGGTGGGGAAAAGCCCCTTGTCCATGGATTGGACAAGGGCTCTGGGGGAGAGGGGGAAGGCTTAGCCACCCCTCTCCTCCAGAGCCCCCCTATACCATGGACCATGCTGGCTGGTAGAACTCCGAATGCAAAGCCTCACGCAGCCGGGCTCCACATTCTGGCTATCCCAGCCTGCATGGGGGACAAGAGTGTGTGTGTGTGTGTGTGTGTATGTGTCTGTGTGTGTGTAGTGTGTGTGTCTGTGTAGTGTGTGTGTCTGTGTCTGTGTGTGTCTGTGTGTGTGTGTGGGGGGGGGGGGGAGTGTGTGTCTGTGTCTGTGTGTAGTGTGTCTGTGTGTGTGTGTGTGTACATATATACACACATATACATATATACATACGTATATACATTATCTGTCATTTTACTGCATTTAAATAAGGACTTTTTTTCCCTCTAACATCGATTTTCTCAAATTTGGTGTTTGTAGCACGTAAGAGGGCTTTGCTATGAACCACTAGCCCGACGCAAACAGTTATCAAAAATTCACATTCAGGAACAGAAAATTTGATGTTCGCTACATCCCTTCTCTTGAGAAGTATCTGCCATTCATTGCTATGTTAATCAATAGTGCCCATTTAGGTGCTAAAATTTCCATTGATACTTGTCTTCGTGGAACTAGCAGCTGTGTATAAGAATACCATAATGCACAGTCTGAATAGCTCTGTGGTGCCCCCTCAAGCCAGGTGTCACCCCAGACATCTGCCTGTTTTTTTGTATGCCTAAAAACAGCCCTGCACACAGGCCAACATTAAAGTGAACCTCCAGACTAAAAATCTACTCAGCAGCACTAAAAAGGCTTGGTGTTTCTTTAACAGTTTCACAGCATCAGAACTTTGTTTTTCTTACCCAAGCCTCATTTTTAGCTGCACAGAAGAAAACTGCCCGGGCATTTTTACCCTGATGCTGTGCAAAGGATGATGGGATTTCTGATGTTCTCCTTCTACTGTTTTGGTGCAAATTTTTTATTTTTTTATCTTGAATTTGAGATTTGAAGCCTAGTGCGCACAGCTGGGAGGGGCTGATCAGGACACAGGCCTCATGCTCCCTGTCACCTCCTTTCAACCAAAAAGATGGCTGCCCCCATGACATCACAAACGTGCATAAGAGATTATATTACCTATCTATTTTAATTAACATAACTAATGTAACTTAATGACAGCATGTTTGTTTAGGCTGAAGTTCCCCTTCAACACATAGAACAAAATCTACAGCAAATATGTATAAAAAACAATTTATTTACACCAGAATATTCATAAAAGAAAAAAGTAACATCAGACACACTAGACTTTCTCATGGAGGGGTTCAGACAAGTAGATCCCGCTCATAACAAGGGTTAGTCTATCGGTTTGGTCTGTCAAACACCGCTAGATGACAGCACTCGGCGAGACGTCACACACCGGATCGTCACACATCGTCAGCCTTCTGAATGGATAGGATCAGCTCCCTCTGAGATTTACTCAATTTCTGCAAAATAAAAGTATCAGTGGAGCCAGTGTAATAAATCTTATTTTATTCAAAAGCAGAATCTTAGTCATAGAAAACTATAAACACATGTCTACGTCACATCCCTGCCTATTAATAATTTAGCCTTAAAGGGGTTCTGTGGGGGGTTTTGAAAAGAAAAAACAAACACTTACAGTACCTGGGGCTTCTACCGGCCCCCTGCAACTGTCATGTGCCCGCACCGCCATCTACAGTCCGCCGTTCCCCGTCGTCACCGGTCAATTATTCGTCTAACTAGACAAATAAAACTGCGGCTGCTGCTGCGCACGTCCTGCTCCTGTCTCCGGGAGAGTACGATCCTGTGCAGTAAGCTCCCAGAAACGCGTGCAGGAGAAATCAGTCGGGGGGGGGGGGGGGGGGGGGGTTATTGCTTCAGGCGACAAAAAGTTTAGAACTGGCCCTACTTCAGGCGACAAAAACTCTAGAACCGGCCCTGCCTAAACGGGTGGGTACTTAGGTAGAGGGAAGCCTATGGAGAATCCAGAGGCATCCCTAGTCTTTCTCCTCCTTGCCGTTCCAGTGCATGGGTGCAGACGGAGCAATCGTGCACTAGGCAACCATGCTCGAGCTTGTATGGGAGCGTGGCCATGAGCTTCGAGGGTCGCATCACTGGACTAGTAAGGTGAAGGAGGTGGGGCCTCTGGAGGGTCCAGAGGCTTGCCAATTACCACAATACTGAGATGAATTGAAATGTAATGGGGCACTCCATTGAAGCGCAACAGAGGGGACCGGACAAACACGGAGGGAGGTAAAGGGAGACAGGGGGCTGGAGGAAGCATCAGGCAAGTATAAATCCTCATGATAGCCTGTTTTCAGGTACACGTTAAATACTTTCAAGAGCAAAAATCTAGTACAACACAATCTACGATAGCAAAAAAACACAAAAAACAAAATAAAACATGATTTCTCCCTTGCAGTGATCAGCATGCAATGGGTGCTGGAGGAGTATACATCACCCATCCCTCGTCCCGGTTTCCCCCATCTGAGCACTGCAGTCATTGGATGGAGCAGGGCTGCAGAGTCGGTACAAAAATCCTCTGACTCCTTCATTTATGAAACCACCGACTCCAACTCCAGATACTCAAAATGGCTCCGACTCCTTAGTCTAATAATTACCAGGACTGTGGACTTAGTACAAAAATCATGAGAGTTCCAACGCCGACTCCTCAGTTTATGAAACCTCCAACTCCCACTCCAGGTACCGAAGATTGCTCCGACTCCACAGCCCTGGTTTGGAGTGTCCAGGCCACCTCCTCCCGCAGTCCTGTTCCCCACATGATGTCATTATGTTGGTGAACATCATCAATGTGGAAGGATAACGTGGCCAAAGCACCTGGAGCCAGGCCCAGATCTACCGCACAGGAGCCTATAGGCACAGATGTCCTGGCAACTTAGACTCCGCCCACCATAAACCTACAAACCCCCGCCTAACTTCACCGCAAGTGTGCTGGCTGTCCCAGCTGTCACTTCTCCCTTATTTCCCTTGCCCGTCATAGGTAGCTACAGGTGCCACTTAGTATTAGGTAGCCAGAAGTACCCTCAATATTAAGTAGCTAGAGGTGCCCCTGCCTGAAGGGAGATCTGGTCAGTAGAATGACGAGATCTGAGTGAGTAACCTCTCACTTACACTCTCATCAGGATTATGCATAGGGAAGGAAGAAAGTAAGGAGGGAGGAGCTAGGGGAGGGTACTGAGCTGCCTTTCTATCTTCAGGCGCCTGTAGGCACGTGCCTACAGTGCCTTATGGTAAATCCGACCCTGCCTGGAGCGCAGTGTCCACATGGGAGAGGAGGAATGGAAGGAAGAAGATTCCTATTACTGATGTACATCTTTGGGAGTTGCAGTCATGGGCGTAACAATCACCCCTGCGACCCCCGCCATCGTAGGGGGGCCCAGAGGCTTTGGGGGCCCCTCCTCCTCCCTCTCCCTAGTGGCAAGGTCAACCAATTAGCAAAAAAAAAACTCTCAGTTCGCTCACAAAAACCATCCCCGCCACCTCCTCCAGCCTTGCAGAGTAGTGAGTAGCGGGAGCGTCTGCAATTTTTTTTCCTGCATCCAGAAGCTTCTTCACAGCAAAACACACAGCTCTCTGTTATTTGTCGGCTCCCGATCATGTGACCCTCATGGGATTTGGGGACCAAGAGGCCCCATGCTATAATTGTGTTGCAGATAACTCACCTGCCAAGCCTGCTGCTGTCTCTGAATCTCCTGCTGCATCTCCTCTATCCTCCTCCTGCCGGCCAGCACCGCCTGCGCCAGCTTCTCGTTCTCCTCTTTCTTCTCCTTCACCAGCTTGCGCAGGTATTCCCGTTGCTGCAGGAGGTACGGCACCAGGTGGGCTCGCAGATCCTCTTCGGGAACGCCGCTGGGACGCCTGTAGAAGTAAAGCACATGAGTGATGCAATGGATGTTACACAATGACTGGGGAGCCCGGCCAGCGGCTCGGAACTGGTACAATTGTAGGAAAAACGGGGCTAAAATAAACATGAGATCCTGTACATGTTAGTACTACACTGACAGTAAAGTTATTGTGACCGCCAGTCTCTGACTTGGGGACTATGAGGAGCTCAGTACTCTAGGCAATTGCCCAGCTACCCCTACAGAAGCACCAGCCCTGGCAAAGTCATGTCTCTGACTGTCCTCAGAGGAGCTCACAGTCTAATCCTACCATAGTCATAGTCTAATGTCCTACCATATTATTATTATGTATTTATATAGCACTCACATCTTCTGCAGCACTTTACAGAGTACATAGTCATGTCACTGACTGTCCTCAGAGGAGCTCACAGTCTAATTGCTACCATAGTCCAATGTGCCTACTGCAGTATAATTCTGAAAGGATGAAGTTGAATTTTTATTATGTTTATCTGGGGGGAAACGTGACTGCCCAGAGGTAACCCATGCAAACAAAGAGCAAAGAAAGATTTGATGCAGGTAGTGGCCTGGCCCAGAGTTGAATCTGGCATTCTAGTGCTGCAAGGCAATAGAGCTTTGACTTTGATCACACCCAGAACTCACCAGCGGATGTCAGGTGACGCCTCAGCCTCCATCTTGTCCAAAGAGTCCAGCAGAGCTTCCAGGTTACCCTCTTCCTTTATTTCCTGGATCTCGGCCTAAAAGAAAAACAAAAGCATGATGAAAGTGAAGGCTGGCAGTGTTGGGATACTCTGGAATTTCTCAGGAAAGTGTGTCAGTCGGTACACAGGATCCTGTACGGATCATTGCTAAGGAACGGAGACGCTTCCTCGTAACAATGTTCTGGTGACTGTTTTGCATCAGTGGGAAGAGGAGGGGGAGGGGGGGTTGGGGGGAGTGCTTTTGACAAAAAAACAAAAAAAAACAGACTTAAAGGAAACCTGAGACTAATGCTGGGAATGCACGGCTCGATTCTGAGCCATTTAGATGGCTCGATAGATAATTTCCGACATGTCCGATGTCCCACCCGATCGTTTCCACGCTCAATTCCGCATTGAGGACAATGGAAAAAAGATAATAAAAACAAGGGGAAGATAAGAGAATTGCCTGGGGAAACAATCGGGGAATCGATCGGGCAGGAGAATAGAGTGGCAAAATCGAGCCGTGTATGCCCAGCATAAGGGAAAGAAAAAAAGAAGGAAGCCCCAGTGTTTCACTTTTACATCCGAGCAACATTCACCTTCCATTCATTCGCTAATAACTTTATCACTACTTATCACAATGGGCTTGATTCACAAAACGGTGCTGTTAGTACGGCCGTTGGCACGGCTTTTCGCATGTTTTCGCCCGAAAAAACAGTTATTGTGCGAAAAAATTCATGTTCGCGTGTTAATGCGAATTTTTCACGCTTTAACGTTTGTGCATTAATGCATGAAAAATTCACTAAAACACAAATTTTTTCGCACGATAACCGTTATCACACGAAATTTTGCGCAAAGCACTTTTCACAGCGTGCTAACAGTTACCACCGTTTTGTGGATCAAGCCCATTGAATTGATCTACATCTTGTTTTTTTCTGCCACAAATTAGGCTTTCTTTGGGTGGTACATTTTGCTAAGAATTATTTTTTTCTAAATTCATTTTAATGGGAATATTTGGAAAGAAAATTGAAAAAATTCATTATTTTTTTTTATATTCAAAATTTTTATTGAAAGTTTTCAAGATAAGGATACAACACCAGTATGGGATCAATATTCACCCAGAACTGGGCAGCATAACAGTAACCATGTTAGCATAACATTTTCACAAAAGCGGAAGGTGGCATGCCGCACAGTGTCAGATAACGAGATAGGGGGGCTAATTGCCGGCCCTTTATTCAACCAACCGAGGATTCCGGCCCAGAGCGGCCGAGTTCCCCTAGAACCTGTGAACTTAGTCCCAAATCTGGCCCATACCCCTCCCCAAAAGCCCACCCACCCTTTACCCACCCCCCAACCCCAAGAAGAAGAGTAAGGACAAAGGGGAGAAGAGAAAAAGAAGAGAGAGGGATGAAAGGAGAAGAAAAGAGGTGGGAAAGAAAAGGGAAAGGGAAGGAAAGACTCAGGCACTAGAACCGCAACCATGCATTCTCAGGCACCTATGGACTCCCTAGCATCACTGGACTTATCTTCTACCCGTCATGGTCAAATAATCCTTCCATGGCTGCCAGATCTTATCGGTCTTAGACGACCTATCCAGAAGAATCCCTGCTAGCTTTTCCTGTATCATAAAGTTATTAATCCTATTTTTTACTTCTTCAAAGAGGACTAATTGCTGTCTCCAGGCTCTGGCTATTGTTTGTTTGGCCGCAACAAAAATGAAGTGACACAGTGCCCTCTGGTGCTTTGAAAGGGAATCTACTTTGAAGTGCAATAAAGCTGACCATGGGTCTTTCTGAAGAGGGGTATGGAAGACTGCTTGTATCCGTTTGTAAACTTTAGTCCAGAAGCGGGACAGCATGGGACATTTCCAAAAGGTATGTAATAGGTCACCTTTTGCCGAACAGCCTCTAAAACAGGAGCCAGGCCCACCTAAATGTACTAGCCTTGCTGGCACCCAATACCATCTCATCAGGATCTTTATGCAGGATTCTGTAAGGTTTACATTAATAGAGATATGGTTTATAGTGTCCCAGACTGATCTCCACTCTTCTATTTCCTTAGACCCCCTTAGGTCATGTTCCCATCTGCTCACATAAGTGTGAGAAAAGATGGCCGGTGGGCTATTTAGAACAGAATACAAGGAGCTGATGAGGCCACGACCCCCCGGGTTTTGAACACAGGCCCGTTCAAAGCAGGATAAGAAAATGCTTTTATCCTGGTGGGGCGCTAAAAGGGATCCTATCCAATGTTTCAATTGGTGATACCTAAAAAGTTCTGAGTTCGGGATCTGATATTTTTCTTGGAGATCAGACCAGGGGATCACTTTGGAGTTCCTGACCAGGTCTTGGACCAGGTATATCTTTTTAGAGGGCCACCAGCGAAATGCAGTGGGGTTTTCATATGCCGGGGCAAACAGTGGATTCTCTAAGATAGGCAGTAAGGGTAGAGTGGTAGATAGTAGACCCTGAGAGTATTTGAAAGAATCCCACACGGCAAGACAATGTTTATAAATTTTCCCCAATAGGGGGGGCCTCAGTTTAGGAAGCAGCCAGATAGGACATTGGACCGATTGGGGGGCGGCTGCCACAATTTTAAAGAGGGACCATAATGGCATCTCAGTTCCTCTATAAAGGCCTACCAAGGGTGCTATTTGAGCTGCCTGGTAATATTTTGTGATAACCTAATCCCCCTTGGCTTTTATGTATGTATAGAGTGGATTTGGCTACCCTAGGTTTAGAAGATCCCCATATAAAGTTTACAAGTTTAGTTTTTCCTCAGTTTTCAGCCATTATAGCTTTAAATACATGCTACCATAATTAAAACCCACGTATCTTATTTGCCCATTTGTCCCGGTTATTACACCATTTAAATTATGTTCCTATAACAATGTATAGCATCAATATTTTATTTGGAAAGAAGTGTATTTTTTCAATTTGCGTCCATCACTATTTACAAGCTTATAATTTAAAAACAATTATAGTAATATACTCTCTTGACATGCATATTAAAAAAAAGTTCAGACCCTTAGGTAACTATTTAGGTTATTTTTTATTGTAATTTTTTTTAATTAAAAATTTTATTTGGGTTTTTTTGGAGTGTGGAGGTAAAGATGAGGAGCTCCACCCACCACTCCATATAAAGGTTGGCCTGGGAGGTGAAAATATGGCCCCCATCGAAACTCCACATCGATCAGGCATTAAGGAGGCCTTAATACCAGATGGGATGGGAGTCTCATGTACGACTGAAACCCCGCCTCCCTCTCCTCCCATCAGTCACCGCGCATACGTGCGCCTGCTGCGCACCCGCCCATCGCACGCCCCTTCTGGCCCCGTCCTCCCTCAGCTCTCCTTAGTCTCTGCGTCCCTCCCTGCACATGTGCAGTAGCGCAAAACACGGGACACACACACACAGGAACTGCAGGGATGGGACGCAGAGACAAAGGGGTTTTGTTATAGAGGATAGGAGACACACACAGTGATATTTGAGAAGTGAAATGAAGTTTATTGGATTTATTGGATTCACAGAAAGTGCACAATAATTGTTTAAAGAGGAACTCCAGTGAAAATAATGTAGTAAAAAAGTGCTTCATTTAACATAATTATGTATAAATGATTTAGTCAGTGTTTGCTCATTGTAAAATCTTTCCTCTCCCCGATTTACATTCTGACATTTATTACATGGTGACATTTTTACTGTGGGCAGGTTATGTAGCTGCTCCTAGCTGTTTTGGCTGTTAGAGACAGCTGTAAACAGCGAATTCCTGTCTGTGAACATTGTTACATTGTGGCAGTTTGCCCAGAGTACCTCGGTACTCAGAGCTTCTTGTGGGAGGGGTTTCAGCACAAAATCAGTCATACAGCGCCCCCTGATGGTCTGTTTGTGAAAATCCATTATATTTCTCATGTAAAAGGGGGTATCAGCTACTGATTGGGATAAAGTTCAATTCTAGATTGGAGTTTCTCTTTAAACAAAATTAGGCAGGTGCATAAATTTGGGCAACACAAAAAAAATGAAATCAATATTTAGTAGATCCTCCTTTTGCAGAAATTACAGCCTCTAAACGCTTCCTGCAGGTTCCAATGAGAGTCTGGATTCTGGTTAAAGGTATTTTGGACCATTCCTCTTTACAAAACATCTCTGGTTCATTCAGGTTTGATGGCTTCTGAGCATGGACAGCTCTCTTTAACTCACACCACAGATTTTTAATTATATTTAGGTCTGGGGACTGAGATAGCCATTCCAGAACATTGTACTTGTTCCTCTGCATGAATGCCTTAGTGGATTTTGAGCAGTGTTTAGGGTAGTTCTCTTGATGGAAGATCCAGCCCCGGCGCAGCTTCGGCTTTGTCACTGATTCCTGGACATTGGTCTCTAGAATCTGCTGATACAGAGTGGAATCCATGCGTCCCTCAACTTTGACAAGATTCCCAGTCCCTGCACTGGCCACACAGCCACACAGCATGATGAAACCACCACATTTTACTGTAGGCAGCAGGTGTTTTTCTTAGAATGCTGCGTTTTTATCTGCCTGCATAACGCCCCTTGTTATGCCCAAATAACTCAATTTTGGTTTCATCAGTCCACAGCACCTTATTCCAAAATGAAGCTGGCTTGTCCAAATGTGCTTTAGCATATCTCAAGCGGCTCTGTTTGTGCTGTGGGCACCGAATGGTTGAACGATGCACAGTGACTTACATCTGCAGCACGATGATGTTGTAGGTGTTTGGTTCTGGTCTGTGGGTTGACTGACTGTTCTCACCATTTGTCGCTTCTGTTTATCCGTGATTTTTCTTGGTCTGCCACTTCGAGCCTTAAGTTGAACTAAGCCTGTGGTCTTCCATTTCCTCAATATGTTCCTAACTGTGGAAACAGACAGCTGAAATCTCTGAGACAGCTTTCTGTATCCTTCCCCTAAACCATGATGGTGAACAATATTTGTCTTCAGTTCATTTGAGAGTTGTTTTGAGACCCCCATGTTGCTACTTTTCAGAGAAAAATTAAAAGAGGAGGGAAACTTACAACTGACCCCCTTAAATACTCTTATTATTGGATTCACCTGTGTATGTAGGTCAGGGGTCACTGAGCTTACCAAGGCAATTTGAGTTCCAGTAATTAGTTCTAAAGGTTTTGGAATAAATAAAATCACAAATTATGCACCTGCCTAATTTAACCACTTGAGGACCACAGTCTTTCTACCCCTTAAGGACCGGCCACTTTTTTTCCATTCAGACCACTGCAGCTTTCACGGTTTATTGCTCGCTCATACAACCTACCACCTAAATGAATTTTGGCTCCTTTTCTTGTCACTAATAAAGCTTTCTTTTGGTGCTATTTGATTGCTCCTGCGATTTTTACTTTTTATTATATTCATCAAAAAAGACATGAATTTTGGCAAAAAAAATGATTTTTTTAACTTTCTGTGCTGACAATTTTCAAATAAAGTAAAATTTCTGTATACATGCAGCGCGAAAAATGTGGACAAACATGTTTTTAATAAAAAAAAAACCATTCAGTGTATATTTATTGGTTTGGGTAAAAGTTATAGCGTTTACAAACTATGGTGCAAAAAGTGAATTTTGCCATTTTCAAGCATCTATGACTTTTCTGACCCCCTGTCATGTTTCATGAGGGGCTAGAATTCCAGGATAGTATAAATACCCCCCAAATGACCCCATTTTGGAAAGAAGACATCCCAAAGTATTCACTGAGAGGCATAGTGAGTTCATAGAAGATATTATTTTTTGTCACAAGTAAGGGGAAAATGACACTTTGTGACAAAAAAAAAGAAAAAAAAAAAGAATCCATTTCTTCTAACTTGCGACAAAAAAAAATGAAATCTGCCACGGACTCACCATGCCCCTCTCTGAATACCTTGAAGTGTCTACTTTCCAAAATGGGGTCATTTGTGGGGTGTGTTTACTGTCCTCGCATTTTGGGGGGTGCTAATTTGTAAGCACCCCTGTAGAGCCTAAAGGTGCTCATTGGACTTTGGGCCCCTTAGCGCAGTTAGGCTGCAAAAAAGTGCCACACATGTGGTATTGCCGTACTCAAGAGAAGTAGTAGAATGTGTTTTGGGGTGTATTTTTACACATACCCATGCTGGGTGGGAGAAATATCTCTGTAAATGACAATTTTTTCATTTTTTTTTACACACAATTGTCCATTTACAGAGTTATTTCTCCCACCCAGCATGGGTATGTGTAAAAATACACCCCAAAACACATTCTACTACTTCTCTTGAGTACGGCAATACCACATGTGTGGCACTTTTTTGCACCCTAACTGCGCTAAAGGGCCCAAAGTCCAATGAGTACCTTTAGGATTTCACAAGTCATTTTGCGGAATTTGATTTCCAGACTACTCCTCACGGTTTAGGGCCCCTAAAATGCCAGGGCAGTATAGGAACCCCACAAATGACCCCATTTTAGAAAGAAGACACCCCAAGGTATTCCGTTAGGAGTATGGTGAGTTCATAGAAGATTTTATTTTTTGTCAAAAGTTAGCGGAAAATTGATTTTTATTGTTTTTTTCACAAAGTGTCATTTTCCACTAACTTGTGACAAAAAATAAAATCTTCTATGAACTCACCATACTCCGTACGGAATACCTTGGGGTGTCTTCTTTCTAAAATGGGGTCACTTGTGGGGTTCCTATACTGCCCTGGCATTTTAGGGGCCCTAAACCGTGAGGAGTAGTCTTGAAACCAAATGTCGCAAAATGACCTGTGAAATCCTAAAGGTACTCATTGGACTTTGGGCCCCTTAGCGTACTTAGGGTGTAAAAAAGTGTCACACATGTGGTATCGCCGTACTCGGGAGAAGTAGTACAATGTGTTTTGTGGTGTATTTTTACACATACCCATGCTGGGTGGGAGAAATAACTCTGTAAATGGACAATTGTGTGTAAAAAAATCAAAAGATTGTCATTTACAGAGGTATTTCTCCCACCCAGCATGGGTATGTGTAAAAATACACCCCAAAACACATTGTACTACTTCTCCCGAGTATGGCAATACCACATGTGTGGCACTTTTTTGCACCCTAACTGCGCTAAAGGGCCCAAAGTCCAATGAGTACCTTTAGGATTTCACAGGTCATTTTGCGAAATTTGATTTCCAGACTACTCCTCACGGTTTAGGGCCCCTAAAATGCCAGTTCAGTATAGGAACCCCACAAATGACCCCATTTTAGAAAGAAGACACCCCAAGGTATTCCGTTAGGAGTATGGTGAGTTCATAGAAGATTTAATTTTTTGTCAAAAGTTAGTGGAAAATGACACTTTGTGAAAAAAACAATAAAAATCAATTTTCCGCTAACTTTTGACAAAAAATAAAATCTTCTATGAACTCACCATACTCCTAACGGAATACCTTTGGGTGTCTTCTTTCTAGAATGGGGTCATTTGTGGGGTTACTATACTGCCCTGGCATTTTAGGGGCCCTAAACCGTGAGGAGTAGTCTTGAAACCAAATGTCGCAAAATGACCTGTGAAATCCTAAAGGTACTCATTGGACTTTGGGCCCCTTAGCGTACTTAGGGTGTAAAAAAGTGCCACACATGTGGTACCGCCGTACTCAGGAGAAGTAGTATAATGTGTTTTGGGGTGTATTTTTACACATACCCATGCTAAGTGGGAGAAATATCTCTGTAAATGACAATTGTTTGATTTGTTTTACACACAATTGACCATTTACATAGAAATTTCTCCCACCCAGCATGGGTATGTGTAAAAATACACCCCAAAACACATTATACTACTTTTCCTGAGTACGGCGGTACCACATGTGTGACACTTTTTTGCAGCCTAGGTGCGCTAAGGGGCCCAACGTCCTATTCACGGGTCATTTTGAGGCATTTGTTTTCTAGACTACTCCTCGCGGTTTAGGGCCCCTAAAATGCCAGGGCAGTATAGGAACCCCACAAGTGACCCCATTTTAGAAAGAAGACACCCCAAGGTATTCCGTTAGGTGTATGGCGAGTTCATAGAAGATTTTATTTTTTGTCACAAGTTAGTGAAAAATGACACTTTGTGAAAAAAAACCAATAAAAATCAATTTCCGCTAACTTGACAAAAAATAAAATCTTCTATGAACTCGTCATACACCTAACAGAATACCTTGGGGTGTCTTTTTTTCTAAAATGGGGTCACTTGTGGGGTTCCTATACCGCCCTGGCATTTTACGGGCCCAAAACCGTGAGTAGTCTGGAAACCAAATGTCTCAAAATGACTGTTCAGGGGTATAAGCATCTGCAAATTTTGATGACAGGTGGTCTATGAGGGGGCGAATTTTGTGGAACCGGTCATAAGCAGGGTGGCCTTTTAGATGACAGGTTGTATTGGGCCTGATCTGATGGATAGAAGTGCTAGGGGGGTGACAGGAGGTGATTGATGGGTGTCTCAGGGGGTGGTTAGAGGGGAAAATAGATGCAATCAATGCACTGGGGAGGTGATCGGAAGGGGGTCTGAGGGGGATCTGAGGGTTTGGCCGAGTGATCAGGAGCCCACACGGGGCAAATTAGGGCCTGATCTGATGGGTAGGTGTGCTAGGGGGTGACAGGAGGTGATTGATGGGTGTCTCAAGGTGTGATTAGAGGGGGGAATAGATGCAAGCAATGCACTGGCGAGGTGATCAGGGCTGGGGTCTGAGGGCATTCTGAGGGTGTGGGCGGGTGATTGAGTGCCCTAGGGGCAGATAGGGGTCTAATCTGATAGGTAGCAGTGACAGGGGGTGATTGATGGGTAATTAGTGGGTGTTTAGGGTAGAGAACAGATGTGAACACTGCACTTGGGAGGTGATCGGACGTCGGATCTGCGGGCGATCTATTGGTGTGGGTGGGTGATCAGATTGCCCGCAAGGGGCAGGTTAGGGGCTGATTGATGGGTGGCAGTGACAGCGGGTGATTGATGGGTGGCAGTGACAGGGGGTGATTGATGGGTGATTGATAGGTGATTGACAGGTGATCAGTGGGTTATTACAGGGAAGGACAGATGTAAATAATGCCCTGGCGAATTGATAAGGGGGGTCTGAGGGCAATCTGAGCGTGTAGGCGGGTGATTGGGTGCCCGCAAGGGGCAGATTAGGGTCTGATCTGATGGGTAACAGTGACAGGTGGTGATAGGGGGTGATTGATGGGTAATTAGTGGGTGTTTAGAGGAGAGAATAGATGGAAACACTGCGCTTGGGTGGTGATCTGATGTCGGATCTGCGGGCGATCTATTGGTGTGGGTGGGTGATCAGTTTGCCCGTAAGGGGCAGGTTAGGGGCTGATTGATGGGTGGCAGTGACAGGGGTGATTGATGGGTGGCAGTGACAGGGGGTGATTGATGGGTGATTGACAGGTGATTGACAGGTGATCAGTGGGTTATTACAGGGAAGGACAGATGTAAATAATGCCCTGGCGAATTGATAAGGGGGGGTCTGAGGGCAATCTGAGCGTGTAGGCGGGTGATTGGGTGCCCGCAAGGGGCAGATTAGGGTCTGATCTGATGGGTAACAGTGACAGGTGGTGATAGGGGGTGATTGATGGGTAATTAGTGGGTGTTTAGAGGAGAGAATAGATGGAAACACTGCGCTTGGGTGGTGATCTGATGTCGGATCTGCGGGCGATCTATTAGTGTGGGTGGGTGATCAGTTTGCCCGCAAGGGCGGGTTAGGGGCTGATTGTTGGGTGGCAGTGACAGGGGGTGATTGATGGGTGATAGGTGATTGGCAGGTGATTGACAGGTGATCAGTGGGTTATTACAGGGAAGGACAGATGTAATTAATGCACTGGTAAATTGATAAGGGGGGGGGGTCTGAGGGCAATCTGAGCGTGTGGGCGGGTGATTGGGTGCCCGCAAGGGGCAGCTTAGGGTCTGATCTGATAGGTAACAGTGACAGGTGGTGATAGGGGGTGATTGATGGGTGATTGATGGGTAATTAGTGGGTGTTTAGAGAAGATAACAGATGTAAACAATACATTTGGGAGGTAATCTGACGGCGGGTTTGCGGGCGATCTAATGGTGTGGGTGGGTGATCAGATTGCCCGCAAGGGGCAGGTTAGGGGCTGATTGATGGGTGGCAGTGACAGGGGGTGACAGGGGGTGATTGATGGGTGATAGGTGATTGGCAGGTGATTGACAGGTGATCAGTGGGTTATTACAGGGAAGAACAGATGTAATTAATGCACTGGCGAATTGATAAGGGGGGGTCAGAGGGCAATCTGAGCGTGTTGGCGGGTGATTGGGTGCCCGCAAGGGGCAGATTAGGGTCTGATCTGATAGGTAAAAGTGACAGGTGGTGATAGGGGGTGATTGATGGGTGATTGATGGGTAATTAGTGGGTGTTTAGAGGAGAGAATAGATGTAAACAATGGATTTGGGAGGTGATCTGATGTCGGATCTGCGGGCGATCTATTGGTGTGGGTGGGTGATCAGATTGCCCGCAAGGGGCAGGTTAGGGGCTGATTGTTGGGTGGCAGTGACAGGGGGTGATTGATGGGTGATTGATGGGTGATTGATGGGTGATTGACAGGTGATTGACGGGTTATCAGGGAAGATAGATGCATACAGTACACAGGGGGGGGGGGTCTGGGGAGAATCTGAGGGGTGGGGGGGTGATCAGGAGGGGGCAGGGGGCAGGGGGGGGGATAAAAAAAAAATAGCGTTGACAGATAGTGACAGGGAGTGATTGATGGGTTATTAGGGGGGTGATTGGGTGCAAACAGGGGTCTGGGGGGTGGGCAGGGGGGGGTCTGAGGGGTGCTGTGGGCGATCAGTGGGCGGGGGGGGCAGATCAGTGTGTTTGGGTGCAGACTAGGGTGGCTGCAGCCTGCCCTGGTGGTCCCTCGGACACTGGGATCACCAGGGCAGGAGGCAGCCTGTATAATACACTTTGTATACATTACAAAGTGTATTATACACTTTGTAGCGGCGATCGCGGGGTTAACATCCCGCCGGCGCTTCCGTATGGCCGGCGGGATGTTACGGCGGGTGGGCGGAGCCAGTTGCCGGGGGAAGCGCGCGTCATCAATGACGCGATCGCTCCCCCGGCATGCCTAAAGGACGTGCCGCCTGAAGGCGTATTGCGGTCCTTTAGGCGTCCACTTTGCCGCCGCCCATGGGCTGTGGGCGGTCGGCAAGTGGTTAAAACAATTATTGCGCACTTTCTGCAAATCCAATAAACTTCATTTCATGTCTCAAATATCACTGTGTGTGTCTCCTATATGATCTATTTAAACTGACATTTTTTATTGTAACAACCAGCGATTTATACTGGAAAATCATGACATTAACAAGGTTGCCCAAACTTTTGCATCCCACTGTATGTACTCCAAGCTATATGTGCAATATGAATCTGTCTCTTAACCTCCCTGGCGTTGTGGATGAGCTAGGCTCGTCCAGAGACACCGGAGGTCACCGCTCAGGCCCCGCTGGGCCGATTTGAACAATTTTTTTTTTAAACATGCAGCAAGCACTTTGCTTGCTGCGTGCCTTACCCGATTGCCGCCGCTCACCGCCGATCCACCGTGATACAGGGTCCCCCTAGCCGAGACCCCGTGCGCTGCCTGGCCAATTAGTGCCAGGCAGCGCTGAGGGGTGGATCGGGTCTCCCTGGGACGTCACGACGTTGCCGATGACGGCACGACGTGTGTCGCCATGGCGACAGGGGAAGCCCTCAAGGAAATCCCATTCAGAACGGGATTTCCGGACGGGCCATTACGCCGGCGGCGATCGGAGGGTAGGGAGGGACGCCGCAGGGAGGGGGGAATCATGTAGCTAGCGCTAGGCTAGCTACATGAAAAGAAAAAAAAATGTGTAAAAAAAACGTTGAATCAGAACGCCAGGCAGGTTAAAGAGAGGTGGCTTCTTTTTTTCTTTAGCGGAGTGGAGTTTTCCCTCCGCCGATCTATAAAGATCCCATCTTTCTACAGGATTATTATAACTATGACTAAGGACTTGTTCAATTTGAGGGCGCTTTCAGGTTTTTTTAAGCACCAGCGATTTTTAAAATCACCCTAAAAGCAATTGTGCAATGTTTCTTTATGAGAGTGTTCACATCTGAGCGGTTCGATTCCGACCCGCTCACCAAAGTGCTGCCTGTGCCATTTTCAGTGCGATTTGCCTCAGTGGAAGGTATAGGGAAATCGCAAAGCGCTTGAAAAACACTTTGTATAGCGATTTCCCCAGCGCTTTCATGAATAAATTCAGGAAACTTCAGGAAGTGAAAAAATGAAAAGCGCTTTACAAAACAAAATCGCAACGGGCAGGTAATCGCCAGGAGGCGCTGAAAAAATAATTTAGAAAAAAATAATCGCGCACAAAAATCGCAAAACGCTGGCATCAGCGATGGCAATTTATGATATGAACAAGGCCTAAGGGCGTATTTTGAGCCCGACATTATTATTATTATTTGTATTATTATTTAGTATTTATATAGCGCCGACATATTACGCAGTGCTGTACAGTGTATATATATATCTTGTCACTAACTGTCCCTCAAAGGAGCTCACAATCTAATCCCTACCATTGCCATATGTCTGTATTATGTAGTGTAAGTACTGTAGTCTAGGGACAATTTTTTTTAGGGGGAGCCAATTAACTTATCCGTATGTTTTTTTGGAATGTGGGAGGAAACCGGAGTGCCCGGAGGAAACCCACGCAGACACGGAGAGAACATACAAACTCTTTGCAGATAGTGCCCTGGCTGGGATTCAAACCAGGGACCCAGCGCTGCAAGGCGAGAGAGCTAACCACTACGCCACCGTGCTGCCCGTATGCCCGACATGCATCCGTTTGATCCTGTGGTTGTCTATGTCTTCATGTGTGGATTGTCCTAAATAAAGAATACCGGCTTTTATCTATCCCTCTGTGGTTTGCGGATCCTCCTTTTTTCTCAATTACCTTAATGGAGGCCTGCAGCTGGTCCACAAACTGATTATAGATGCCTCGGGTGACTTCTGGCTGCAGCTTGTAGAACTTCTTGTAGCAGCGAGCAAAGCGCTGGTAGCTGAGGAAACCAAAAGACAGAAAAATATATCAGATGGTTCCTAAACAGGGCAGTGGATAAATTATCAGCACAAAAATGTACCACCTAGCCAGCATATTATTCACATTCTCAATGCAGATATCGCCATTGTTGTCAACTTGTTATTGTTATAGAAGTCAGTAGCTTGCATAGAAGCTTGTTATAGAAGCCAGTGGCTTGCATAACTGAATGTGTTGTGTAGTGTGGGACCTGCTCATAGCCTGTGCTCTGGTCAACAGGAGACTGCTTTTTTTTTTTAATTGGGGCTATTATAGCGGACCTGAACTCAGAACTTCCTCTCTGCTCTAAAAGATAAGAGGGCTGGAACCCACAAGGGCGATTTTTGAGCGTTTAGGGAGCGTTTGAAAACGCTAGCGTTTTGTAAAAACGCTCAGCTAATGTAAATGGATGGGGCAACGTCCACCGGAGCGATTGCAATTAGAAAAATCACAAACGCACAGACGCGGTGAGAGAGCCTGGGACCCCGCGGCCCTCCCGGTTGTATGGGGGCAATGGGAAGCCTCCTCGTGGCGCCCCTGGATAGTGCTATGTAGCATGAACTAATTCCCGCAGGGTGATTGTTTTGCGGTTTTTGACCCTGCATATTTAGGCATGCGAAAGCAAATGCATATTTGCATGAGCAATGTCTCGTGATTAGCCAATAGGCCAAATTTGCAAAGCCAGATTTGTCAGGTGTTACTTGGTTGATGCACACATTTTCTCTCTGTTGTAATTAACAAACGCAGGACATGCAGCATTTTGGGAGCGTTATCGCTTCAATGTTAAGCATGTAATCGCTGGCGTAATCGCTCATCAAAACCTGCACAGAGCGATTTTGCTAGCGTTTTGAAGTTACTGCACACTGTAACAAAATTAATTGAAAGGACCAATCAGACTTTAAAACTCTAATCGCTACACAACCGCTGGCAAATTGATACACTTTTTAAAAGCGCTCCCTAAAAACAGGGCTGTGGAGTCGGAGTTGGAGTCGGGAAATTTTGGGCACCCGGACTCGGAGTCGTGGTTTCATAAACTGAGGAGTCGGATGATTTTTGTACAAAATCCACAGCCCTGTTAAGTATTAGGACTAAGGAGTCGGAGCCATTTCGGGTACCTGGAGTCGGAGTTGGAGTCGTGGTTTCATAAACTGAGGAGTCCGAAGATTTTTGTACCGACTCCACAGCCCTGCCTAAAACGCTCATGAAATCGCTTACAAACTGCTCATACAAAACGCTAGCGATTGCGATTAGTGATAGAGTTTTGTAGTGGGTTCCAGGCCTGAGGCTGGGAACACACTTAGCAGAAATGCAGCATTTATGCGTATAATGTTAGTCGAAGGGCCGCATATAAAAAGGCCAATGCTTTTTGTATGCATTTCATAATATGCGTTTAAAAGCGCTGGTTTTGTTGCATATTTTTCAAAAACACACATAATGAAAGTCAATGGTAATGCAATGGTATGCGTTTTCCATGCTTTTTTTTTGTTTAAAAACAATGTATTTCCGCTTCCTGTTGATTTCTTAGTGATTTGCATAAAACGCAATATAAACTGGAAATGCATAAAAATGCACAAAAAACGCATGTGCAAGAAAAAACGCAAACCGCAGAAGTACATAAAACGCACATGATAGAAAACGCAACCTTTCACGCACTGACAAGTGTGCACCCAGACTCAAAGAAAAACATTTCTTTGTTACAGCTGATACAAATCCTGCAATAAATATGCAGTTGTCTACTTCCTGCTTTCATCGAAGCTGAGACTGAGTCACACATGCGCAAGACTCTTAGGTCTTCTGGAGTGATGATGAGTAGCGTGCGTGGAGGGGGCGCACACAGGCGACATCAGCCAAACTCTGCAATAGCGGGGAACGCGAAGAAAGGATACGCGTGGCCAGAGCTGGGCGGGCGTAGTGGCCCGGCGGCGAAACCTAAAGTAGCTGGCGGCGGGAGAACGGAGGCTCGTCGAGGAGCAGCGTGGGACAGGATGGCTGCTGGGGGCTTGGGGGAAGCCCCAGGTAAGTGAAACAATGTGTTTAATTTGAATCTACAGTTCCGCTTTAACTCTTAAAAAAAATGAGTTTCACTTACCTGGGGTGTCTACCAGCCCCCTGCAGCCATCCTGTGCCCTCGCAGTCACTCATCGCTTTTCCGGTTCCCCGCTAGTTTTGTTTTTGCCGACTCTGAGTCGGCGGACCGCCATGCATACCTTTGCACGCATTCCCACTGGTGTAGGAAGCTATCGCAGACCTGCAACTACAATGCATAAAAATGTATGTGCTAATGTCCGCGATAGCTTCCTGCACTAGCGGGAATGCGTGCAAAGGTATGCGTGGCAGCCCGCCGGCTCAGAGTCGGCAAAAATAAAACTAGCTAGCGGCAGGGGGAAATCGGAGGAGCCACGAGTTGACTGTGAAGGTACAGGACGGCTGCAGAGCTGAAAAATGGAATAGTGAACTTTCCTGGGGCTTCCTCCAGCCCCCATAGCCTGGGAGGCCCCTCAACGTCTTCTGGGCAGGCATCGGCTCATGAGTCCCTAAGGACTCGAATTTGTGATTTAAATGAGCTGTGCGGCTGGGAGAGAGGGGGTTAGTTACCCATAAATCTGTCTGACGCCTTGCAAGACTCACTACCGCGTGCACTTTTTTCTTCCGGCTTGAAGGAGGAAGTGCGCGGTAGTGAGTCTTGCAACGGGTCCAATAGGAAGCGCGCAAGATATTTGAAACGCAGGAAGTCTGACGGACTTATGAGTAAGTAACCTCCTCTCTCCCAGCCGCACAGCTGAGGCAATTAAGCCTCATTTAAGTCACAAATTCGAGTCCTTCGGGACTCATGAGCCCACCACTACTTCTGGACCCCCTCTGTTGTCCTTTCGGCTTTGTAAGCAGTGTGACCCGGCCGGGAGTAGTGCGCAACTGCACATGCAGTCCGTTGCAATCTCGCGCCCGTCGAGCGTTCTGCACATACACAGCTCATTCTTTTAAGAACCATGCATGCGTAAAACGCTCATGGCAACAGGCGTGGATGGGCCGTGCCTACACAATTACACACAACTCCTGGCCGCGCTGCTTACACAGTGCTACCAGCAGGACACCGGACAGAACCCAGAAGATGCTGAGGAACCTCATGGGCTACAGGGGAGGAGGGTAACTGGAGGAAGACCAAGGTAAGTTCAGTATTCCATTTTGCATCTGTTCAGGGTTCCTTTAAATATGCAAAAGTAAGCAAGATGATGTAACTGGTGCAGCTGAAGTGGGGACAGTTGTATGTTCTTCGAACAACCCACTACACTCTGTATCTCAACAAAGCTCCAGTGTAGAGCATTCTATCTGCAGTTAGAGTGTTAGCTCTTTCAGTAAGAGAGGTTTAACTGTATACTGCAAAAATCCCCCCTAGCCAATCAGAGCTGACGTGTTTCTCCCACCAGCCAATCACACGCCACGAAGCCTATCACGTGAGTCACAGGTACGCCTGAGGCGAGGTCTAACCAATCACATGACTAGAGGAAACCTCTCAGCCTATCACGGCGCTCGCAGCGAGAACAGGCGTCCAATGAGCGGGCGGGCTGGCTCACCTCCCCGCCTCCACCAAGCCCTGCAGAACCGTGTCCAGCAGCGTGCTGAAGATGAACATCCGCCCCTCGGCTTTGGCAGCGGCGAGGTCTGCGGGCTGCTCTGAGCCGGGCGGCTGCGAGGGGCCCGCCGGGGCCGCTTCAGCTTCCATCTTCCTTCGGGTCGCTTCGGAGGGGACCGTCAGGCATTTCCCGCCTGAGGAAGCTGACCGCTGATTGGCTGGGCGGGCTGTGGGAGGGGCGTCTTCCCGCCCAGTCACGTGGTTTGGTTGCAGCGCTTGTCAGGCTATAGAGCTATTCTATGGGAATTAAAACAGACCTGAACTCGTGCAGAGGACAGAAGGAAAACACTGAGAATGCACCCTGTATGTATTTAGAGAGTTTAGCCTGTGTAATTCCCCCTCATCTGTAACTAATCACTAGTGTTATTTTATCCCTCAGATGACTGCTTTGGCAGAGCATCTAATTGGTAAACACAGGCTCATATCTTTATGTCTGCTTCCATTTAGGTTCCCTTTAACCTCCGCGGCATTTAGTTTCTGGGAAATTTTTGTACCAAAAGTGGTATCTTTTTTTTCAGCTTTTCTTTATACTGTACGCATTTTTGCGGACCACTTGCAAGTTGCAGGCTCGTAAGCTTCCCGTAAGCATGCGTACAATATTAACCATTTCAGCCTGCGGGGATTTTTCACCTTACGTATCAGCAATTTTCACCTCCCATTCATTCGCTAATAACATCATCACTACTTCAACACAATTTATTGATCTAAATCTTGTTTTTTCTGCCACTAATTAGGCTTTCTTTGGGTGGTACATTTTGCTAAGAATTATTTTTTTATAAATGCATTCTAACAGGAATATTAAGGAAAAAGTTCATTATTTCTCAGTTTTCGGCCATTATAGCTTTAAAATAATACATGCTACCATAATTAAAACCTATGTGTGTTTATTTGCCCGTTCGTCTTGGTTATTACACCATTAAAGAGAATCTGTACTGTGAAAATCTTACATAAATATACTTACCAGCCTGTTCTCTTCTCCTAGCCCCCTCTGTGACATTTTCGCTGCTCCCGCTGCTTTCTTGGTGATAAAATCACTGTTTAAAGGGAAGGTTTACGCAGGAGCAAAAAAACAAACAAAAAAAATCCACTTACCTGGGGCTTCCTCCAGCCCGTGGCAGGCAGGACGTGCCCTCGCTGCGGCTCCACAGGCTCCCGGTCTTCTCCGGTGGCGCACCCGACCTAGCCAGGTCGGGCTCTTCTGCGCTCCAAAATGCGCCTCATGGGGGCGTGCTGACGTCATCGGACGTCCTCTGGGCTGTACTGCGCAGGCGCAGAACTACTGTGCCTGCCCAGTACAGCCCGGAGGACGTCCAATGACGTCAGCACGCACCAGTGACACGCACGTTGGAGCCACTGTCAGCCACTCTTTTACGGTCCCCTTCGTGGTGGCCGCCCGGGTAGTTCAGTGGCTCCTGAGCGCACACGCCGCTCGGGGCCGCGCCGATGCCTATGCAGAGTGCTCTCGGCCACGTTAGCTCAGCGTGTGCACAAAAAGAGTGGCAGCCTGCAGAGCTGCGACGAGGGAAACAGAGTTCAAGGGGCTGGAGGACACCCCAGGTAAGTAGATCAGCATTTTTTTTCTCTATTGTATCCTTTAACCACTTAACGACCAGCTAATGCCGATAGGCGGCAGCTGGTCGTTTGTGGTTTTGCATGAACTTTCCATGCCACTTCACGGAGGGTGTCTCCGTGAACAGTGTGCGAGCCGTAATGTAAACATGCAGGGAAGAAATCCCCGCTGTTTACATCAATACGGCACTGCTGCGCAACAGCGCCATTAAGGAGATCTGATTGGCTGGGGAAAGCCGGCATTTGATAGGCTGAAGCCTATCCTATCCGGCGCAGGACGGATATCCGTCCTGCGCAGCCCTGGGTAAGAGGGAGAGGGAAGGATCGGCAGAGAGGGCGGAAAACGCTGCGGAGGGGAGCTTTGAGGAGCCCGCTCGGCCACACGGAGCGGCGGCGAACAGACCCCCTCCAGCAGGTCATCCCCCTAGTGGGGAAAAAAGGGAAGTCTGATCGCCCTGCTGTAATCACGATCTGTGCTGCGGGCTGGAGAGCCCACGCAGCACAGATACTGCAGAAACAGCCCGGTCCTTAAGTGGTTAAACATTACTAGAGCTGAACTATTATATAAAAATGGGAGCAGACATGTATTAGATGCCGTCCCCATGCCCACCATTCCCTATTCGCCTCCCTCTTTGTACCCTAAATCTTCAGCCACAGCTCAGTTCAGGTCGCCGGAGTCGGGTGGTAGTGCGAGGCCAGGAGCATGACGGCATCATGACATCATTGTGCAGTCGTGTGCTTCTGGCCGCGGGGGCCTCTGCACTACCGCCCAACTCCGGCGGCCTGAACTGAGCTGCGATGGAGGATTTAGGGTACAAAGGAGGAGGACAGAACAGGGGGAGCGGTGGGCATGAGGACGGCATCTTATGCATGCCTGCTCCCCCCGTTTTTAATAAATAGTTCAGCTCTGGTATCCTTTAACATAACAGTATTTAACCACCTTGGCGGTAATGACGAGCTCAGCTCGTCCATGACCGCCGCGGTGGACTGCTCAGGCCCTGGTGGGCCGATTTTCACAATTTTTTTTATACACGCAGCTAGCACTTTGCTAGCTGCGTGTCTTACGCGATCGCCGTCGATACGCCGCTACCCGCCGCGAAAGAGGGTCCCCCCCCCCGCAGACCCCTTGCGCAGCCTGGCCAATCACCGCCAGGCTGCGCTATAGGGTGGATCGGGACTCCCTCTGACGTCATGACGTCATTCCGTTTGTTGCCATGGCGACGGGGGAAGCCCTAAAGGAAATCCCGTTCAGAACGGGATTTCCTGATGAGTTTGATCGCTGGCGGCGATCAGAAGGGTGGGAGGGATTCGGCAGGGAGGGGGGAATCATGTAGCTAGCGCTAGACTAGCTACATGATTTTAAAAAAATCAAAATATGTTGCTGCGCAGCCACCCTGGCGATCTTAATAGAACGCCAGGGTGGTTTTAAATAGTATTTAATGTTCATTCTTAAAGGACTTACGAAAAAGTTAAATACCTGGCTGCAAGTTTTATTCACAGAGGACGCCATCCACGCCCACTGTTTCATTCCGCCGTGGTCGCTTGCTTATTTTCACCCTGGGACCCGACTCGATCCCTCGGGTCTTCTGCATGTGCCCCATTAAATATGGCCGCCAGGTCCTGCCATGTCCTGCGCAGTTGTCATAGCGGCCATCTTTAGGGGCGGAGCTAATGCAGATGACCCGAGGGATCGAGTCTGGTCCCAGGGTGAAAATAAGAAAGACACAACGGCGGAAAGAAACAGAGGGCGTGGATGGCGTCCTCTGTGGATAAAACTTGCAGCCAGGTATTTAACTTTTTTTTACCATTCTCGCATCGTAAGTCCTTTTAGGCCTGCTGCACACCAAAAACCGCTAGCAGATCCGCAAAATGCTAGCAGATTTTGAAACGCTTTTTCTTCTTTTTCTGTAGCGTTTCAGCTAGCGTTTTACGGTTTTGTGTAGCGGTTTTGGTGTAGTAGATTTAATATATTGTTACAGTAAAGCTGTTACTGAACAGCTTCTGTAACAAAAACGCCGGCAAAACCGCTCTGAACAGGCGGTTTTCAGAGCGGTTTGCGTTTTTCCTATACTTAACATTGAGGCAGAAACGCATCCACAATCCAAAAAAGGCCTCACCCCGGGAGTATGCGATTCTGCAAAACGCCTCCCGCTCTGGTGTGCACCAGCCCATTGAAATACATTACCCAAGCGTATCCGCAGCCGCAAGCGGATCGCAAAACGCAGCCGAACCGCTCTGGTGTGCACTAGGCCTAAGAGTTTTTTGGTCCTTTTTAGCCCCTTATACACTTCCTAGGAGTTCTGGTTCACTATGCAGATAAAACAATACCTGAGCTGCGCTATTTGGCAGGTATAAGCAGTGATTATTTCACTACTCACACATTACGTATTGTTTATCAATTGTGTCAGTTATTTTACAGTGGCCAACACTCCCACTAGCGCAGTTCAGGTACTGTTTTAGCTTTAGTATCCCTAGTTGAGGGAGTGGTTACTCTCAAACACTTGAGCTGCTGATCTTAACAAATTAGTGGGCGCAGAAGTCTTGCATCAATATCTGGTTCACCGGTCCGTGAGCTTGCTGGGTACTCTGTAAAATTAACTGGTGATTGTTATGACAATGACATATGAATAACTGAAATGAAGTGTTCTTTGCCCCTAGAAGGTATGGATTAAAGGGTAAGAGCAACACTTAGTGGCGGTTTTTGAAATTGCAGTTTTATGATAATGTGGGCACGGAATGGCAAACTAAACCTGATATTCTGGCAGCAGGGGTGCTCGGATACCCCTTTTTAAAATCCGAATTGATTCGGATGGGGATACCCAGATATCCGAATCTGAACTTTTTGGTATCCGAGTAAACTCGGATATCCGAACCCAATATCCGGCCGGATTCGAATATCCGGATAAAAAAACGGAAGTGACCTGAAAATTGCTTAAAATGCTTTCAAAAGTCTCTTCAAATGGCAAAAAACCCTTTCGGAGGTCTCTCTCTCTCTCTCTCTCCCCCTCTCTCTTTCTAAGGGATTTTTTTCATTCAAAGTGATTTTGGCTTCTGCTCGGATATTTGAAGAAACTATCCGCCCGGATTTTGGATTTCAGATGGGAAATCCGAGTTTTCTCGGATAGTCTATTCGGATTTTAAAAAATATCCGACTTGCTATTCAAAGCTCGGATAGTGGAAAAAGTTCGGATTATCTGGGTAGTTTGGATATCCGAAATCTTGCTGAGCACCACTGTCTGGCAGCACACCTGTTGTTTTTGTGTAATTTATTAGTATTGTTTGGCACTGCATTTTCAAATTTAGTAATCTCTTTTGCTGCCAGGCTTGCTTACAGCTGTACACCTATCCCTACAGGGGCAAGACCCCTGCACTGACTGGCAATCAAACACACACGAACCATGTGAAATATAAGGTGGATGCTTGATCCAGGGAGTCCCATGTGATACAAACAACCTGACGATTCTGTTGCATTTTGTTGCACACCCACTTCCTGCACTACCCCAGCTTAGTATGTAAATGCAGAGTATAGCGCAGCAGAAGCTGTGCTCTCACTTCTCCACTGGAATCCAGGGCTGTGCTTCTGCCTGTCCGCTCACCACTCACCCTAGTGCCCAGCATCTCCTACTGCATGTGGCGTGATTACTCATGACATCAGGAGAGTGAGGTGCAAGCACTAGAGGGAGCACGATGGTCGTACAAGCACAGCGCTGTACTGTGGCATGGAGGTGAGAGCACATCTTCTGCTGCACTATACTCTGCATTTACACACTGGGCTGAGGGAGTGCACAAGGGGAACAGGGACAGATAGTTGCACAAGGGGACCTAAGGAGTCACAGGTGGACAGAGGGAAGCACTATTGGGTGGTGCTTGTGCAGTAGTCCACGACTTAGCCGAGGGGCTGACAGCGGCACAACACAGGGCACCGGCAGGACATCAAGGGAGCAGATGGACTGCATCGGGCTGGAAGAAGCCCCATGTAAGTGAAAAACCTTTTCTCTATTCATCTCAGGTACACTGTAATGATTATAAGGATGACGTTTTGGGGAATGATCGCTGTAAAGATGCTCTGTTTGGCTACTGTTCAAAGGAGGGGAGGCGCACGAACAAGCAGTTCAGGAAGATAATGCATTCAGGCCACCAAACGACTTAGTTGGACAGATTTACTCAAGCAAGTTCCTCAGCCGAAACAGCCTCATCTGAAGATGCTCTATCTACCATCTGTACAAGATGTAGTTTTTCTTATTCAATTTTGGGTTGTGGAGGACTTTCACTACTTTGGATTTGAAAGTTAACAACTCATTCTGCATCTGCATGCTAAAAAATTATAAGCCTTCAGAGCTGGCAAAACACAGTTACCTTTGCTAAAAGAAAAAGTCCAAAATTGGCTTTAAGGCTGGTTTCACAGTGGGACGTTACAGGCGCACGTTACAGCAGCCTGTAACGCAGCCCACCGCACAGTAATGAAAAATCAATGGGGCTGTTCACAGTGCGGACGTTGCGTTACATTGTAACGCTGCGTCACAAGACAACGTACTGCATGCAGTACTTTGGACGCGGCTGAGCCGCGTTAGACTGCTTGCACATGCTCAGAAATGTTGGGGAGGAGCGGAGAGCGGCCAGGCACATGGCTAATTAATATGCACTGCACGTTATGACGTGCAGTGTTTACTTCCTGGAGCAGCCGCTCCGTGCGGCGATTGGCCGGCGGGACCACGTGATGCCGCATGCGCACAAGAGTACGCATCACGGCATCACTGACGCCAGAGTGAGCTGCACAACGCGGCTCACTCTGACGTCCAGATCCAGCACCACCAGGCGTTCCGTTAGGGGGACGTTATGCGACCTTAACGCCCCCTCTAACGCAACGTCCTGGTGTGAAATTAGCCTAAATCTACCCTCAATACTGAGCACCTCCAATCCCCCCTCCTTATTTTTTTCCCAACCCCCCTCCCCGTTAATCTGCTTGGTATTCTCCAGTGTTCTGCTGCAAGTCATACTGAGCTGAGCGTACAGTATATCTACCTCCATGACCCAGCGGATTGACATTTCTAGTTTATTGTTCATCAGGTTCACAGAATTGGTTATGTTTATGATTTGTGTTGTATTTGTCAACAGGTTGTATCTCTTATTTGTGGAAAATGTATCCAACTGGCCAATCTAGGCCTTCTACAAGATGTCCTTTTGTGTAAACATTTAGTTCCACATGTACTATGCAATAACAAATTCAATAAAAATCTATTGAAATAAGAACTCATTTTGGCAGACAGCCGGACAAAGGAATTCTAATCCCTTATAGGCTTCTAAATCTGCTGCTATAGTTTCCACTGTAATCTACTTTCAACCAGTTTAAACTCGAGTGAAAGTGAGCAAGCCCATAGAAAAAATGGTTTTAAATGTATTTATCGCATCCTGGAAAACAAAAATTCTGCATGCTTTTTCCAGAAACCCTGACCCATATGCAAAGAACTTTTTCTACTAAGTGTTCTCCTAGGTCTGGCATGTCCAAAGTCTGGCCTGGGGGCCAAATGCAATCCACCAAGTCTCTTCTGGTGACCCCAAAGCTCTCTACAGTTGTTCATTCCATGCGGCATGCAGGCCGTAGCTGGGGTGCTGCATGCAGGGGCCACCTTGTGTTGCTGCTCCACCTCTCCCTTTTCTCTCCTATAGGTTATCAGCCACCACTGCAGCAGTAGCAGCCACTGATTAGCAGCCACCACTATGCCAGCAGCAGTAAAAGTCCCTGATTAGTATCTGCCACTGTGCAAGCAGCTGTAACAGCCACGGATTAGCAGCTGCCACTGTGCCAGCAGCAGTAACAGTCAGCCACTTATTAGCAGCTGCCGCTGTGTCAGGAGCAGTAACAGCCACTGTGCCAGCAGCAGTAACAGCCACTGATTAGCAGCCGCCACTGTGCCAGCAGCAGTAACAGCCACTGATTAGCAGCTGCCACTGTGCCAGCAGCAGTAACATCCATGGATTAGCAGCTGCCACTGTGCCAACAGCAGTAACATCCATGGATTAGCAGCCACCACTGTGCCAGCAGCAGTAATAGCCACTGATTAGCAGCCGCCACTGTGCCAGCAGCAGTGATAGCCACTGATTAGCAGCCGCCACTGTGCCAGCAGCAGTAATAGCCACTGATTAGCAGCCGCCACTGTGCCAGCAGCAGTAACAGCCACTGATTAGCAGCTGCCACTGTGCCAGCAGCAGTAACATCCATGGATTAGCAGCTGCCACTGTGCCAACAGCAGTAACAGCCACTGATTAGCAGCCACCACTGTGCCAGCAGCAGTGATAGCCACTGATTAGCAGCCGCCACTGTGCCAGCAGCAGTAACAGCCACTGATTAGCAGTTGCCACTGTGCCAGCAGCAGTAATAGCCACTGATTAGCAGCTGGCTGCACACAAGGACATGCTGCAGTGTGCAGAGCAAAGCAGGTAACTGTGGATGGAGTGGATCAGTCGGCCACCGGCCTGGACTGCTGCAGCAATTTGGGGATGATAGATAGTGAAGACGGCTCCCCACATTGGCTACCGCCCCTGGCATGTGTTCGCCCTAGGCACAGGCCTTTGTGGCCTTCCCAGAAATCCGAGCCATGTGTGATGCAGTTTTCCGAAGTAAACATCTGAATTCCATTAGCGAGTCAGCTTCGCGGAAGCATGGGTGTCACATCCCAGTGATAACCGGCCCTACATGAAAATAATCAGAAACTATGCAGAAGAGGCCATTCCCACCGCAAGTGCCAGCATGGTCTGTTGGGCATCTGGGACACGGTGATGTTTGCCTGCTCTTCTCATGCTCTGGCCTAGATGTGGTGGATAAAAAATAGCTGCTTCATGTCATTATTTACTCGTGGTGAAGGAGATACAGAGCATCATTTTAAATGTACGGTTTATTATTGTTTGTATGCAGAGGCACAAGGGGAAAACCCAGAGAATCCCCCGTGAGCAGACGGACTAGTCCAAAACCTGTCAGTTCTGTCAGATTTTAACTGCTTACTTTTTCGCTGTAGGGGTCCTATGAAGGACAACTGAAGTGAGAAGAAGATGGAGGCTGCCATTTTTGTTTCTTTTTAAACTCCAGTTGCCTGTCATTCCTGCTGATCTTTGTGGCTGCAGTAGCATCAAAATAACACCAGAAGCAAGTATGTAACTGATCTTCTCAGATCTGACAATAATGTCAGAAACACCTGATCTGCTGCATGCTTGTTCGGGGTCTATGGCTGAAAGTATTAGAGGCAGAGGATCAGCAGGGCTGCCAGGCAACTGGTATTGCTTATAAGGAAATAAATATGGCAGCCTCCATATTCCTCTGAATTCAGTTGTCCTTTAAAGAGACTCTGTAACATTAAAAAGATCCCCTGGGGGGTACTCACCTCGGGTGGGGGAAGCCTCCGGATCCTAATGAGGCTTCCCACGCCGACCTCTGTCCCACGGGGGTCTCGCTGCAGCCCTCCGAACAGCCGGCGACTGTGCCGACTGTCAGTTCAATATTTACCTTTGCTGGCTCCAGCGGGGGCGCTGTGGCGACTTTCTGCACGGAAATAGACGGAAATACCCGATCTCCGTCGGGTCCGCTCTACTGCGCAGGCGCCGGAAACTTGCGCCTGCGCAGTAGAGCAGACCCGACGGCGATCGGGTATTTCCGCCTACTTCGGAGCCGACAGCCGTCAGAGCGCCTGCGCAGGAGCCAGGAAGGTAAATATTGCGTCACCGCTGTACGGAGGGCTGCAGCGAGACCCCTGAGGGACGGAGGACGGCGTGGGAAGCCTCATTAGGATCCGGAGGCTTCCCCCACCCGAGGTGAGTACCCCCCAGGGGACGTTTTGTCGTTACAGTTCCTCTTTAAGTTTGCTGTTTATTATTAGTTGTGTTCAGAATCAGAAGTGGATTCTGCTCAGATTTTGCACCCCACAAGCTTTGGGCCCTTGGCCCTGTGGGCAACCTCAGGTAAGTCTGTTCTTGCTTTTTATCCTGGATCAGACATGACCAATGGCTGCTCAAAATGTTTGTGTAGGGACCCCTCTATGAGATTGGCCCTGATGCCGGCAGAGGGGCTTAACCCACATGCCTGTGCGCTATGTGGAACCAACAACCTCAATATTTGGGATTGTTTGTGCTATCTGCTGACTATCTGCGAGTTTGAGCTGAGGTCTCTTTAAAGTGGACCTGAACTCTTGCACTGGACAGAAGGAAAACATAGAAAAATGCACCCTGCATGTATTTAGAGAGTTCAGCCTGTCTAATCCCCCCTCCTCTGTGACTAATGACAAGTGTAATTTGATATGTCAGCTATGACAGCTGCCTGCCTTGGCAGAGCAGCTAATTGGTAAATACACAGGATGTTAACCCTATGTCTGCTTCCATGAAAGCAGGAAGTAGAGGCATTGCAGATTTATTGCAGGATTTGTATCAGCTGTAACAAATGTTTTTTTTCCTTTAAAGGTTATTATGCTGTTGCTTATTTTTTAGAGCAGAGAGGAAGATCTGAGTTCTTTAAAATTATGCTCTGTGTTTCTGCTCAGCCTCTTGAGCTCCTCGTGTTATCAGCCCGATTGAGCGACTACTAGTCTGTGCTATAATGAAGGGCATACCAAGATATAGGAAGCAAATATATCAGTATAGTCATCTGCCTCTAATCCGAGTATCTTTTCTACCCATTTCCAGATAGGTGATAAAAGGGAAATTGTTTGGCCTGGAGGAGGTAATTCTGTATTGCTGAAATCTGACCTTTTGTACCTTTGGCCTGCTAACATCCTTAGTAGCTGCGTTTCCCTTGCTTTTGCTATCACCAGCGATTGGCAAAGCGCTAGCAGAGTGAAAACCTATGAGGGTGATTCCACTATAGTGGTTGCGATATGTAGGAAATTGCAAATGGGCTGCAAGTAGCATTTTTGGAGCGACTAAAGGAATGCTGGGAAAAATCGATGGCTAGTGTGTCGTGGTCCTAAACATGCAGACTTCGAAATATTCTGATCTCCGGGAAACTCAAAATGTCAAATGTCCCCTTTGGGACCAAGGACATTACAGTTGCATCCTGTGTGTGGCTGCCTGCTGCTGACAGGATGTAACTGACCTTAGTCCCGACACGACCGAACCGAACAGGTAAATTCAGCTGTCATTTGACAGCTGACATCTCCCCTCACTGATCAGGAGCCATGGCGATTGGCTTCTGATCACTACGATCACCAAGGTAGCTGTGGGAGAAGTGATCTCACCTCTCCTAAGTTCCCTTGGCGATCGTTGCTCCCCCTCCGCTTGAACGGCATCCAGCATCACACTGCCCCTAGTGTTGGGCCCCGGTTGATTAGGTTATCAAGGGAAATGGGATTCTTTGGTCCTTAATGAGGGATAACATGCCAGTCCTGGAAGCAGGCCCGGATTTACATCACAGCAGCCTATAGGCACAGATGTCCTGGCACCCTAGACTTTGCCCTCCATGAACCTGCAAACCCCCCCTGAACTGCCCCACAAGTGTGCTGCCTGTCCCAGTTGTTACATCTCCCTTACTTCCCTTGCCCGTCATAGGTAGCTACAGGTGCCCCTCAGTATTAGGTAGCCAGAAGTGCATACATATGAATTGGCCGCAGGGAGATTTGGGCGCAGGATACAGCTGGTATATGGCTTATCCTGCTGCTGCACAAGTCCCGGTCCCGTTAATTACTATTTCCCCTCCAGGTCTATGTGGATGGTGGGGAATTATGTAATTCGGCTTCCAGCTATTGCTGGCGGCCGAATTACAGTGTTTTCAAAGTAACTTCATCTCTGTCTTCTGACGGCGCCGACGTTACTCAGTAAGCGCCGCTATAGCTGTAATTCCTATTACGGTCTATGGTGGCGGCCGTCTGCGCCCAAATCTCCTGCGCTGTTATTACAGAGCTCAGCCAGAAGTACTCTCAATAATAAGTAGCTGGAGGTGCCCTCAAGTATTAGGTAGCCAGAGGTACCCTCAGTATTAAGTAGCTAGAGGTGCCCCTGACTGAAGGGAGAGCTCATCAGTGGAATGCAGAGAGCAGGATGAGTAATCGGAGTTACCCTCTCATCAGAACTCTGCATAGGGAGGGAGGCGAGTGAGACACCTTTCCATCATCAGGCGCCTGTAGGCACGTGTCTACAGTGCCTTATGGTAAATCCGGCCCTGCCTGATAGGGTTAAGGAGGAGGTCCAAACCGTCAGCAGGTAGTAGTAGCTACGTTTTTGGATTGCATATTCAATGAAGGTTTTCTCGTGGTAAGTGTGGATCCGTGTACAGCAGCCCCCTTCCCATTCCACGTACCACCCCCCTCTTCCATATGCAACATCCATGTACAAGCAGCCCCATTTTCCATTTGTAACATCCATGTACAGCAGCCGCCACCCATTCCATATGCAGCCCGCTCTTCCATGTGTCACATCCATGTACAGCAGCCCAGCCCCCTCCCATTCTGTGTGCAGCCCCCTCTTCCATGTGTAACATCCATGTACAGCAGCCGCCACCCATTCCATATGCAGCCCTCTCTTCCATGTGTCACATCCATGTACAGCAGCCCAGCCCCCTCCCATTCTGTGTGCAGCCCCCTCTTCCATGTGTCACATCCATGTACAGCAGCCCAGCCCCCTCCCATTCTGTGTGTAGCTCCCTCTTCCATTTGTAACATCCCTGTGCAGCAGCACCCCCTCCCATTCCATGTGCAGCCCCCTCTTCCATGTGTATCATCCATGTACAGCAGCTGCCACCCATTCCATATGCAGCCCCCTCTTCCATGTGTCACATCCATGTACAGCAGCCCAGCCCCCTCCCATTCCATGTGCAGCCCCCTCTTCCATGTGCAGTATCCATGTACAGCAGCTGCCACCCATTCCATATGCAGCCCCCTCTTCCATGTGTCACATCCATGTACAGCAGCCCAGCCCTCTCCCATTCTGTGTGCAGCCCCCTCTTCCATTTGTAACATCCATGTACAGCAGCCCAGCCCCCTCCCATTCTGTGTGTAGCCCCCTCTTCCATTTGTAACATCCCTGTGCAGCAGCACCTGCCCATTCCATGTGCAGCCCCCTCTTCCATGTGCAGTATCCATGTACAGCAGCTGCCCCCATTCCATATGCAGCCCCCTCTTCCATGTGTCACATCCATGTACAGCAGCGCAGCCCCCTTACCATTCTGTGTGCAGCCCCCTTTTCCATGTGTAACATCCATGCAGGGACATAACTACAGTCTACAATCAAGGTATGAGCTCTCCTCACTGTAGATAAAATGCATAATAACGACACAAAGAAACAAGGTTAGATATGCTCGTTTTATTCAAGAACAAATATTCTGACCCTTTTCTTTGCTCCCTTTTTTTTCCATTCCCTCCCCTCACACCCACAGACCAGCAGAGAAAGCAAACACTTCTGCAGCAATTTTTCCTTTTTCAGCTATTGGTAGGATAACAATCACACATGCACAACACTGTGCACATTTACCGTTCAAAATACTAATAAAACAAATTAAAAATGAAAACCACACATCTTTACTTATTGCTGTTAACGCGTTTAATAAATCTCTCGCCGTTTAAACCTACTGAAATATCGATAACATGCTGCTATAGCAGATAAAACCCATTGCTGCTATGGAGAATACAAAAGGGGGAGGAGTGAAAAAGATCTGACGAGTACTGAAGGGCGTGGCTATATGTGTGACGTCCGACGGTGCTACCACACAATTCTGTCTCATGGATTCATTCTGGGATATGCTTGTTTTGGTGATCCATTTGAATTTTTAATGCGCTTTTTGTGTGAATGAAAATGATTAGTAAATGGCTACAATTTCTGGTACAATGCTTTTACCGTTTACTCTTACAAATCAGGTCCTTTTGGTGCGAGCGCATGGAGACATATGGTGCAACATGTCAGTTTGGTGGAAGTATTGTTACTAGAGTGCTAATAAGGATGGTTAACAGTAAATCTGTGTACACACACACAGGTAAAAACTTGGCTGAGGCACCAGCGTTTCCCACCCACCCCCACCAGCGTTTCTACCACCCGAACAGCAGGTAACATTTGCTGAATGTCCTATATATGCATTTCACATGTGTTGGTGGTAACCTTTTCTGCACTTCACATCTGTGGTAACGGTGTCTGCATTTCATATACGTAGCATTATGTGTTCTGCATTTCATATCCGTGGTAACGGTTTCTGCATTTGCAGTATGTGGCGCGACAGTTTCTACATTTCAGATGTGTAGTAACGGTTTCTGCATTTTACATTTTGGGGTAAACATTTCTGCATTTCACATGTGTGCTAATGATTTTTTGCATTTGACATTTGGGGTAATCGTTTCTGCATTTGAAATGAGTAACGGTTTCTACATTTGACATCTGAGGTAATGGTTTCTGCAGTTTATATGTGGTGTAGCGTTTGTTTTATTAGTCATGTCTTCCTAGTAATGAATTGGACCCCTTTTTTTCAGAACTTTCTTCATGGTATTCCTCAGATAGCATCACGCATGATAGCATCACGCAGTTTCTGCAGATTTATCGTCTGCACATCCGTGATGTGAGACCACCACATCATGGGGGAAATACTGCATTGTTGTGTGTTTTTTTTTTTTGTAGGAGAAATGCTGCCTTATTATATGTTTTTTGGGGTAAACGTCTAATCACCTTTGGTGTAACTTTGCCTTAACTGTGTTTTGGGAAAAAAAACTCAGGGCCCTTTTGGGTAAAATTGTTACATTACAGTTGGCTATGGCGACACCCATTTTCCCTCAACCCACATTATGGCCTAGCCCATTTCTGCCTAGTGCCCTTAATCTTTTAGGCCAGGGTCAAGCAGAATCGCATGCGTTTTCTCTATAGCACATAGTGGAAAACGCATGCGATTCTAATAAATGGGACCCTGGCCTTAGGATCCTAGCAATGCCCCTGCTAGCTAATGAGAGACTTGCATATCTATCACCTGACCAAACTGATCACATGCTTCTCCATGAGTTCTCCAAGACAAGATCACCACTACTGAGAATATTAACCTCCCCGGCGTTCTATTGAGATCGCCAGGGAGGCTGCGGGAGGGTTTTTTTTTAATTAAAAAAAAACTTTCATGCAGCCAACTGAAAGTTGGCTGCATGAAAGCCCACTAGAGGGCGCTCCGGAGGCCTCCTTCCGATCGCCTCCAGCGCCCAGAATAAACAAGGAAGGCCGCAATGAGCAGCCTTCCTTGTTTGGCTTTCCTCGTCGCCATGGCGACGAGCGGAGTGACGTCATGGACGTCAGCCGACGTCCTGACGTCAGCCGCCTCCGATCCAGCCCTTAGCGCTGGCCGGAACTGATTGGTCCGGCTGCGCAGGGCTCGGGCAGCTGGGGGGACCCTCTTTCGCCGCTGCTCGCGGCGGATCGCCGCAGAGCGGCGGCGATCAGGCAGCACACGCGGCTGGCAAAGTGCCGGCTGCGTGTGCTGCTTTTTATTTGAGGAAAATCGGCCCAGCAGGGCCTGAGCGGCAGCCTCCGGCGGTGATGGACGAGCTGAGCTCGTCCATACCGCTCAGGAGGTTAAGTCACACAGAAGAAGCATAACTCAGACATTGCACCTATAGCCACGCCCTTGTGCCTCTTGATGTAGACGATGGGGCCAGAATATGGAATGTGAAAGTTTTGCTCACAGGAGGGCCGCCTAAGGGCTGTAAGGGTATTTGAGCAGCAGCGCCTCCCCTGGCACTAGTTTGAGGTTTATAAGGGATAAGCTGCTCCCCTCCTTTCTGTCGGGATTTGAGCTTAGCACCACCGTACAATGCTCCGGCACGTGATCGTGTCTTATAGACACCTCTACCGCGTTATCAGGATCAAAGTTCAACACAGACACAAATCGCTCGTTCTGGTCCCAACTGCGCCCGTAGGCGAGCGACCTGTCGGAATAATGAAGCAGTGAGAAGTCTCCGTGGAGAAGCGATCGCTCTTTGCCCCGCAGCTCGCTCAATCGCTTGTAGAGGTTGAGAAGGGAGTTCTTGTCTTCTTCTTGAGCCTAAAAGAAAATCAAGATGCAGAGATATGTGAGCTTCCAGGTTCAAGGTGAGGACGAGAGGCGGTCAATGAGTTACAAATAATTTCCGGCCTGAATGCAAATTGTATGCGGTTTGGAAACGGCCTATCAAATACACTTCGTGATGGTTTTGATTGGCCTAATTCCAAGCATTACTGCCGCCAGTGTCCATGTTCCCCTTTCTGTGACCAATGAGGTGCACAGAGCAAGAATTCTTTGCTTAAAGTGAACCTTAAAGGGATACTGTAGGGGGGGTCAGGGGAAAATAAGCTGAACTCACCCGGGGCTTCTAATGGTCCCCCGCAGACATCCTGTGCCCGTGCAGCCACTCACCGATGCTCCGGCCCCGCCTCCGGTTCACTTCTGGAATTTCTGACTTTAAAGTCAGAAAACCACTGCGCCTGCTCGCCCGCATCCTCGCTCCCGCTGATGTCACCAGGAGTGTACTGCGCAGACACAGACCATACTGGGCCTGCGCTGTGCGCTCTTGATGACATCAGCGGGATCGAGGACACGGCAACGGCAATCCTAAAATAAAATCTGCGCTGCTTCTACTTCCTGATTCATGGAAGCAGACATATTGCAAACAAGCCTGTGCTTTCAAATGGGCTTATAGGTCATCTCTGCCATGGCAGTCATGTGATACACGGGAGAGATCAAATTCCAAATTGTGACTAGTCACAGATGAGGGGGTATCAGACAGGCTAAACTCTCTAAATACATACAGGGTGCATTTCTCTATGTTTTTCTTCTGTCTTGTGCAAGGGTTCAGGTCCACTTTAACAGGCATAATAAGAAAAGGAGGAGGCTGGAGGAAGCCCAAGGTATGTATATTTTGTTGTTTTATCCCCATCTTAGGTAGACTTTAAAGCGGAACTGTAAAGAGTTTTTACACACATAGTTTCACTTACCTGGGCTTCTGCAAGCCCCCAGCAGCCGCCCTGTCCCGCGCCGGTCCTGCCCGAGCCTCCGTTCTCCCGCCGCCGTGCCGTAGACTTCTACCATGCCAGGGCAGCCCTGCCAAGTGTATCTTTTCATCTCGTTCCCTTCTGCAATAGCAGGGGACGTGAAGAAAGAATACGCATGGCCAGAGCCGCGCAGGTGCAGTGGCCCAGCAGCGAAACCGAAAGTAGCTGGTGGCGGGAGAACGGCGGCTTGGACAGGACCGGCGCGGGACAGGATGGCTGCTGGGGGCTTGGGGAAGCCCCAGATAAGTGAAACAGTGTGCTTAAAAACGCTTTACAGTTCTGCTTTAAGACGGGGGTAGGGAACCCATGGCTTGGGAGCCAGATGTGGCTCTTTTGATGGCTACAGCTGGCTCACAGAGAAATCAGTAGGGATGATTCACTAAGCTACACTGCTCAAGCAGCACAGCTTAGTGTGGCAGTGCAAGTAACATTTTCAAAGTAGTGCACGCTATTGCTGTAGCATGTGCTACTAACTTACTCACGCTACCCCCAAAACTAATGGCTGCTCCAATTGTCCCACTCTGGACCCTGTCAGGTCCAGTGACTTTGTAGGACGAGATCCCCACACTTTGATTGGCCCAATAGGCGGTCTGTCACTTAAAAGGCAGCCTATTGGGCCAAAGTGCGGGGATCTCATCCTAAAAGGAGAATCAACCCCCAAGTTAGCTAATTGTACAAGCTGTTAGTTGGTATTTCTCCTGTCTGACTCTCAGGGAAATTGCTCATGTTGATGAAACCCAAGAGAAGCTGAAGAAACCCAAGAGAAGCAACAGGGATGTGAGCTCTCTGCTGTGCATGCGCGCTGTCCCAGTTTGAAACATATTGTATGGCTCTCATGGAAATACATTTTAAAATATGTGTGGTTTATGGCTCTCTCAGCCAAAAAGGTTTCTGACCCCTGCTTTAGGAATAAAGTTTAGAGTCACTATAATCATTTTTCAGTAGAAAAATACACATATTTACATTAATCTGTACATCAGTCCTGAAGGAAGGATACATGAGGAAGGAAGAGGGACAGAGGGTCTTGGTTCCCAAAGAGGGACAGTTGGGAGCTATGCTGAAGGGATTGTTTATGTCACCACAGAGGATAGATCTCGCTTTCATTCCAGAAGTTTTACTTTGAAGTCACTCTTGAAATGAGAAACGTTTAGCATGTCAAGCAGGTTGTTTTTCAGGTCAGGAGAGCTTCAGATGCTCTCGCTCAGTTCTGAGCAGAGTGTTTTTTATTTGGCAGAAGTCGGTTGCTAAGCGGAGGTTGTTTCCAGGAACTGGCTGAGCTCAGATTATCTTGGAACAAAGAGAACAGCTGAGTCAGGAGGAGGGCGAGAGGCCCCTCATGCTGGATTAATGTAAGCTTGTTGGCCGGGGCCTGGGGACTTTGGTATGAGGGCAGAGGGCACTGATTGTGCTGCAGCAATACATACCACATTTAATCGCACAAGTTAACTGCAGGGGATAAAGTCCAGCCAAAGAAGCCAATTATGCCATATTAAGCTTAAAGCGGAATATAACCCAGCATTTCAACTTTGCTCTAAAACATTATTTACAGCAAATTATATCCAACCAGCATTTTTTTTTACTAGACCAGCATTGGAAGGGTTACACACAGAGCTTTAAAGTTCCGTGGAGAGAAATGCAGTGCATCCGAAGTTTAGATAGATACATTTAAGTAAACACAATGTAACAAGTGTGGAATGTGACACACACTCTGACTGTGCAGGAGCTGGAGGACAGCCAGAGAGGGTGTAACATTCACCGTTAAAGTGTATGGGTTGGCCCGTCTTTGGGAGCCCAACTGCTCGCAAAGACTTCCGAAACCCACCCAAAGCAGAAGAGAGTAGTCTCCGACCCATTGGTCAGAGACTGCTAGCGGGGAGCCAGCACTGGAACGACCGGATGAAGAAAGGAACTGGAAGGCTCTATAAGCAGAGTTCCCCAACCCTGTCCTCAAGGCCCACTAACAGAACATGTTTTGCAGGAATCCACAAACGTGCACAGGTGGGGTAATTAGTGTCTCAGCAGAACTCATTAAAGGAAACCTTAACCCTGTGAAATAAAAAAAAAAAAGTTTCACTTACCCGGCGCTTTCCCAAGCCCCCTACAGCCCCTCCTCTGCCCTCACAGCTCCTCCAGTGTCCTCCGGTCTGCGGGTTAGTTTCGTTTTCGGCCGACTGGGCATGCTGCACCTGCCCTGGACATGCTTGATGGCGGCAAGGCGGACAAGAATACGCGTGGCCGGGGGCCAACTCCTAGTCGGCCGAAAACACAACTAACGTGCAGCAGGGACTGGAGGACAGTGGAGGAGCTGCTAGGGCATAGGAGGGCTGTAGGGGGCTTGGGAAAGCCCCGGGTAAGTGAAACTTTTCTTTATTTCGCAGGGTTAAGGTTCCCTTTATCTACCTCTGTGGATTTCCACAAAACCTGCACTGTTGGTGGGCCTTGAGGACAGGGTTGGGGAACTCTGCTCTATAGGACCCAGAACCTTCCCTCCTAAGGTTACTTCTAGGTAAGTATCTTTTTTTTTTTTAATTTTCGCCTCAGACTCCCTTTAATACCCAATATATGTAAAATAACTTTGCTTTGCCTCTCGTATATCAGGAAGGTTGTTTTTACGGTCAGGAAGGCTTCAGATCTCGTTCAGTTCAAAGCTGAATGGTTATTTGGCAGAAGCCGGTTGCTAAACAGAGCAAAGGTTGTTCCCAGGAACTGGCTGAGCTGAGATTATCCCAGAACAATGAGATCAGCTGAGTCAGGAGGAGGAGGAGGAAATAGCTCTACGCTGCTGGAATACCAAGAGGCAGTATAGATAAAAGTGTTCCGCCAACAGACTTTGTTATATGGACAGAGGACACAGATTGTGCTGGAGCTAAATATTTATATATAACTGCAGGGGATAAAGTCCAGACACTGGATTATTGCTTCCTTTATCATCAGAAATTATCTTCAAGGTGGAGCTGAACTCTTGCACAGAACAGGAAAACAGAGAAATGCACCCTGTATGTATTTAGAGAGTTTAGATTGTCTAATTCCTCCTCATCTGTGATTAATCACAAGTGTCATTTGGTCTCTAAGCTGTGTCCAATTCCTCCAAAACGATCCAGCACAGCTCTTTTAATCAGAAGATTATTTTATTGGATCATAAAAATACAAATATTAAAGATGCATAGTGGCTACGGTCCACCGTTTCGGACCATCACAGTCCTTGTTCAAGCCACACAGCCAAATGAACAACTGCAGACATGCTCTTTATATAGTCAAAGCTCCAACAGGGCAACCAATCAGAGGAACCTATGCAAATGACTGGACCTGATGGGGAACTACAGGGCTTGTCCACAAAGGGTACCGCCCTCCCACTCCATTGGTCAAACATTTTGAAATGTATGATGTCACAGCAGGAACATAAACACATAAATAGAAACATTTCTAACTCTGATCTATGGCACCTGTTGAATATCTAAAAAGATCCTGGGAGGAATCCAGGGCATCCTGATGCAGAGGGCATGGGTTTGGATGTGTCAAATACAGTATAAAACTGTAAACGAACAAACACCGAGCGCTGCCCGCCGTCACCATGGCAACCACCGTCACATGACAACCAATGCGGAAGGACGTACGCAATGACGCCTATACTGGCGTCCTATTGCCACCGCGATGCGGAAAAACAGACGCATAGTATGCGTATAAAAATACGAAACAGACACAAACAAAAATACGCATGCCCAGTGCTATCAATAGATGACCTGGACTCCACCCATAAAATAACACCCCTAGTTCAATAATGCATGGTAAAAATGTGCAAAAGAACCTATGATACATAAGTGACAAATAAGAAGGGGACCCAAAGGACACCCCCCACCCCCAAACAACAGACCCAGAGCCATAGAACATCTACCACACAAAATTTAAGTCGTATTCCTTATTTAGTCCCCCACGACCAATAGTCCCCAATTCCCTAATCCAGCGCGCCTCTCTTTTTAACAATTCTCTACCCCTATCACCCCTAAACCCACGGGGCACCCCATCAATAACTTGGACTCTGAGCTGACTAACATCATGTCTAAATTGGACAAAATGCTCTGAGACTGCATGATCTAAGCTTCTACCTCTAATATTGGATTTGTGTTTGGAAACACGATCTTTGAGCTCCTGTGTGGTTTTTCCCACGTAACAGCTGCCACATGGACATTTAAGCATATAAACAACAAAGCGTGAACAACAAGAAAAGCGACCTCTAATCGCATATCTCTTACCAGAGGAAGGGTGAGAAAAAACATCACCTCTAATAATGCTATGGCACATGTGGCAGCTGAGACAAGGGAAGGTACCACACACGCGGGGCACCTGTATATTAGATCCACGGTTAGGGTCAGAGTGAACCAGCCTGGATCTTAAAGAGGGGGCCCTTCTGTAGGAAAATAAGGGAGGCTGCTGGAATTCAGGAACATGTGGGAGGGAATCTTTAAGGGTGCGCCAATGTTTCGTAACAATACGTTGTACCTCATCACTAATAGTATTAAAGGTAGAGACGAATGCTATTCGTCCCTCATCCCTAGCCCTATTTCTCAACTTGTTCTTTCTCTTTTGGTATCTCATTAATGTATCAGGGGGATAGCCTCTGGACTGAAATTTTCTGCCCATCTCAACTAGTCTTCTCTCCCTCAATTGGGTGTCACCCACAATTTTCGTTACCCGATCATACTGGCTATTGGGAATGCTGACCACCTGATGACGTGGATGGAAGCTATCAAAATGAAGCACCGAATTCCTGTCCGTACTCTTGACGAACAGGTCCGTGCTAAGCTTCCCATCCTTCTTAAAGACACACGTGTCCAAAAAGGACACCTTCTCCCGGTCCGCGTTGACCACCAAACGAATGTATCTGCACTTGCTATGTAGATTTTCAACGAACGCTGTAAGGGTCGAACGTGGCCCCGCCCACAAACAAAAAATGTCATCGATGTACCGCCACCATCTTTGTGGCTGTCTAAGCTGTGTCAGCTGGCCACCTCGGCAGAGCAGCTAATTTATAACCACAGGATGTAAAAGTGTATTAGATACTTCCTAAAGAGAGGGAGGCCTCAGGATCCTAGTAAGGCTTCCCTCGCTGGTCTGATGTACCTCGTCGCTGAGCGCGGCACCCCTGAAGATCAGTGACAACGCATTTTCGCTAATCATATCGGGGCCGCGCAACACGGTTTCCTGTATCATGGCTGCTCAGTAGCCCTGTTAGCCTGCCCGTCCATGCACAGTAAGCCGGAGCTGCGAGCTCTGTGCTACTGCCCATGCGCGGGTGGGCTGACGTGGCTACTGTGCGGCCATGATACAGATAGACGAGCTGCGTGGCCCCAATGTAGAGGGGGGGGGAGTGAAAACAAGCGAGGGAAGTCTCAATAGGTTCTTGAGGCTTCCCTCTCTTCAGGGTAAGGACTGCTTTTGAACCCGAGCTTCGGCACAGGATAGCTTTAACCCTATGTCTGCTTCCATGAAAGCAGGAAGTAGACAAACTGCAGATGTATTGCAGGGGTTTTATCACTTTCATGCAATGTTAGCGCAGATCTCAAGATTACTTTTCTTGTTGCAGTCTGAGTGAAGCTACCTCCTCATCCCCCCCCTTCAATCAGCACAAATACAAATTCCCATGTGCTTGGTTAGTACTGCATTTGTACTGTTTTTGTTTTGAAGATAATAGCAATTATTCATTTCCCAGACGATAATGTCACCCAGCCCCCCTAAAGCGGTGTATGTACATGAAACCCTTATGGTTTGGTAGTGCTGTGTCAGTGAACAGTCATGCTGCAAAAATCATTGTCCTATCTTTTATAGTTTTTGAGATCGATTCCTTTATTGATCAGAAACAGGTGACTTGAGCTCAGTCAGTCAGTTTTGGAAAGTGATAATGTTCTTTATCAAGCTTACCTTCACTGTAGTGTTGTTGAGGTCGTGATTTCTATCTGGTGCACCTTCATGGTTCTTGCTGTCATCCCACGGCATGTAAGGAGCAGTGAAAGGAGCCTGAGGGGCACAAGGTGGCAGTGACAATGTGCTCTCTGTGTGATCTATTCACAGTGTATAGTCTGACTTCACTGCAAGCTGATCTATCAAAAAAGAATTCCGTATGAGGCCCCACCTCCCACTCTGCATGAGGCCCCACCTCCCAATCTGTATGAGGCCGAACCCTTCCCACTATGCATGAGGCCCCACCCCATTCTGCATGAGGCTCCACCTCTCCACTCTGCATGAGGCTCCACCTCTCCAGTCTGCATGAGGCCCCCCCTCTCCACTATGCATGAGCCCCCCCCCTCTCCACTATGCATGAGGCCCCACCCCAAATTCTGCATGAGGCTCAACCCTCCCCACTATGCATGAGGCCCCACCCCCATTCTGCATGAGGCTCCACCTCCCACTGTGCACGAGGCACAACCCTCCCCACTATGCATGAGGCCCCACCTCTCCATGCTGCATGAGCCCCCCACACACACACTCTGTATGCCCCCCCTACTCTGCATGAGACCTAACCCTGCCCACTTTGCATGAGGACCAACCTACTACTCTGCATGAAGCCCTCCCACTCAGCATGAGGCTCCAACAGCCACACTGCATGAGGCTCCCCCACTCACCCATCCTGTATGATGCCCATCCCCCACAATCTGCATTAGGACCCCCCCAACTCTACATTAAGCCCCACCCCCACTCTGCATGAAGCTTCCCCACCCTCAACTCTGAATGGGACCCCAATAAAACTCAGAAACCATTTTGGTAACACAATACTTACCCCAGGAATGTCCTTCAGCCCGATCTCATCTCCATATAAAGTGAGGGGTGTGCCTTGGAGTGTGAAGAGCAGCAGCTGATAAACACGCAGCAGCCTTTCATGCACCAGAGAGGCCATGTGGCCCAACCGGGGTCCCACCTATAGAGAAGCAGAGTACACAAATACAGGCTTCAGTATGGCAAACATGAATATATGCTGGGGAAAGCTTACAACAGCAGTCATTGTATTCACATTACAGGGAACAAGGGGCTACTGATCATTCCTGTTTGAAATAGTCAAACCAATGGAGGATCCCATTATCAAGCAAAGCTACTGTTCAAAACACATTGGTCCAGTTTTCCTACAGCCCCTAATCCATTATGCAATCATTCATTTTTGATTATAATAGCTTACTGCCTTAAAGTGGATCCGAGATAAACTTTTACACATTGCATAATTGTGTTCCTGTCCTATTGTTTATAGGGCATTCCTCAAGCCAAATACTTTTTTTGTTTTGTTTTAATACTCTAATTCCCTATAAACTAAACAAGCCTCGCCCACAGCTTTTCACAGTGCCTTGGCACTGTAGCAAGGGCTTATGGGAGCTCAGTCTGGGCAGGAGGAGGTTACTAGCCATTGATTTCAGAGGCAGAGGGGAGGAGGAGAGGGGACTGAATTTACACACAGGCAAGCTGATAGCATCTCCAGGTCTCAGCCTGTGACAATGTGACAAACGAAACATGGCTGCCCTCATTGTATCACAGGAATAAATAATCATATACTGTTGAAACTGTTTGCAGCTAGATTTGCTGTGTAAACTATCTAAACTTTAGATAAGATATATAGACGAGTTACTTGTTATAGTTAGTTTTTCATCTCGGATCCGCTTTAAAGTGAATCTGAAGCGTCAATTAAAATAAAAAACAGATACTTACCTAAGGAGAGGGAGGACTCGGAGTCCTATAGAGCCTTCCTGTTCTTTTCCCGGTGTCTTCGGTCTCCTGCAGGCTCCACGGTTTGAATCTCCCACCGGGGGAGACTTCAGCAGTCTTTGGAAGCACTCAGGCTTCTGAAGACCGGTGGCTCTGTATCAGAGAGGGCGCTCACGCGTGTACAGCATGGAGCGGCCCATCCTTGGAAGCCCGAGTGCTTCCGAAGTCTCCCCAACCCGAAAGAGCAGCCACAACTAAACTGGCCGTGGACTGCTAACGGGGGAGCCCATGGAGGAATGCGGAGACTGGCAGGAGAACGGGAAGCCTCATTAGGACCCAGAGCCTTCCCTCTCCTTAGGTATCTGATTTTTATTTTAATATAGGCTTAGACTCTTTTTAAAGCAGATGCGAGAGTAACTTGTCTATATATCTTATCTATAGATGTTAGATAGTTTACACAGTATATGTAGCTGCAAACAGCTTCAATAGTTTATGATTATTTATTTCTGTGATACAATGAGGGCAGCCATGTTCTGTTTGTCACATTGTCACAGGATGAGGGCTGGAGATGCTATCAGCTTGCCTGTGTGTAATGTGACAAATTCAGTCCCCTCTCCCTCTGAAATCTCTCGCTAGTAACCTCCTCCTCCTCCTGCCCAGACTGAGCTCCCATAAGCCCTTGCTACAGTGCCAAGGCACTCTAAAAAACTGTGGGTGAGGCTTGTTTAGTTTATAGGGAATAAGAGTATTAAAACAAAACAAGTATTTGGCTTGAGGAATGCCCTATAAACTATATGAAAGGAACGCAATTATGCAATGAGTAAAAGTTTATCTCAGATCCACCTGAAGATGCGTACACACCGTTAACGGATGTCGCCCGTTTAAGATCCGTGCAAACACGCCTGATTATTTGCTGAGGCGGTCGTTATCGCCCTCCTCAGCCGTAATTAGTCAGGGGTGTGTAAGAGCCCTTAGGAGCTGTTCCCACTTGAGCTGAAAATGGACATTTTTACGTCTGTTTCCCGCTCATTGGAGCCGTTCACACTTGAGATCCATTGCGGTAAGCAGGCCGCACTCCTGTGCAGTCCACGATAATCCTGGCCAGGCGAATGCGTTCCCCCGTATAGCTTATGGGGGTAAAGCATCTGCCCCGGGCTACAGCGGTCCATCGGAGGATACACCAGACAGTCTGCTCCCACTGGCCACACGTGATCCGGCTACAGATGGGAACTGAGCCTTAACGTGAACCCAATGCGATGGTCAAAAACCAGATACTTACCTAAGAAGGCATCCTCTGGATACTCCACTGCTGCTCGGGTCCCTCCTGAAGATCGCAGCCACACCCCCCCCCCCCCCCCTTTCATGCAGGAGTGCAGTCGTGCTGCACCCGCTCGAGTACGGCCCTGCCTGTGCAGTAGCGCAGAGCCGCTTGCGCATGAGCTGCAGCTGTACTCGCGCAGGGGCAGTATGGCCGTGCATGTGCATGGAGAGGAGTGCAGGTGCGACCAGGGGGCCATGAGGACATTAGGTAAGTATCTGTTTTGTAACCTTTTGTTCGCCTTGGGTACTGCAACCAGCTATTGGTATGCTATGGTGATCTGGTAGTCTATGGAGGCACGCAGCGGCATGCTATGGTGATCTGACTGTGGAGGCATGCAGCAGAATACAGATAAGTACGTATAAATTATCCTTACCGCCCACAATAGCCTGTCCTGCTCACTGATGGGATCGCGGTATTGCTGGATGCGTCTTCCCAGCGAGCTCTCGCTTGAGTTATCCTTGCTGATCAGGTAGCGCGTGGTTAACATGCCAGCTTCGGTGTCATTGAAGAGCGCCAGGACACTGTCACCGTGCGGGTCACTGGCAGACGCCAGCAGCACCCTGCCGAGAGGAAAGACCATCGTTACCATGCAGCCTAAAGAGGAACTTTACAGAATTTAACTTAATACATGAGGTTTTAGTTTTATACTTACCTGGGGCTTCCTCCAGTCCCCTTGAGGCCGCACTCGCTACCCCCGTCATGGTCCCGTCCTTGGGAGCATTCTGCGCTTAGACAGTACTACTGCGCAGGTGCAAAACACTCCCGGTGACATGAGCGTGATGGGGAAAACGCACCTAACCGGCCCGTGCATGCGCAACGAAGCGCAACTTGGCCAGGCTTTCAGGCCGTATTGTGGGGGAAAGGAGCCACCTGGGGAGACGGTGAGGGACTGCGCATCTTCCAGGGGGCTTAAAGAGAACCAGAGACGAAGCACCCTCATGTATTTTATTACATTTATCAGTGGGAACATGACAGTAAACACCTACCCTGCTTTTAGTTTTATTCTTCTCAGTCTAATCTATCTGTTATCAACTGTGATAAGAATCCTCCGACTGATTCAGTCGAGGTTTGACCTGGAATCATTATAGCTGAGTCACTCTTCTGTGGAGTCTTTTCAAGCCCAAGCCTGCCCCCTCCTGGCTCAGATTTCCTTACTCAGAGCTGTTGACATGGGAGGGGCTGCTGCTGCCGAGAAAGAAGCTCTGAAACAGACAAGTGTATCTGTGTGCAGTGTGCATCCAGTCATTATCTACTGTATGCAGTTTCATTCCTACGAGAGACACTTCCTACAGGCAGCCACACAGCATACCAGAATAATAGTTGAAAGCAGACAGATGAAAGGCTGCAGCAGCCCTGCTTGTCTATAGTCTCAAAGAGGCTAGACAGCACATCCAGAACAACTCATAACCCGGAAGCAGAACAGGTATGAGCCGGCGGCCATATTGGATATTTCCTGGAGCAATAATGGATAAAAAACACTCAAAAAGGCACCCCAGAGTGGCTAAATTATCAGGTAGAGCATTTATTCTTTACAAGCTATCAACTGATATGTTTATTTTGTGTGAATTGTTCATCTCTGGTTCCCTTTAAAGGGACACTTAAGTGTGTCCTCGCATTCTTGATCGGCACCTCCTGTCCTCCGCCGGCAGCTACTTCCGTTTTCGGCAACAGGCCGATAGGCCAGGCCACGCGTCTGCTCCTTTGCGATTGTGACTGCAATAGCAGGATAGAGGGCGTTACTGCAGACAGGAAAGCAAAGAAGCAGACGGGTGGCCAGGCCTGTCGCTGAAAGTGAAAGTAGCTGCCGATCGAGACTGCGAGGGCACAGGACAGCTGCAGGGGGCTGGTAGAAGCCCCAGGTGAGTAAAATTTTCTTTTTTTTTTTAGCACACTTAAAAAGAATCTCCAGTGAAAATAATGTAATAAAAAAAGTGCTTAATTTTTACAATAATTATGTATAAATGATTTAGTCAGTGTTTGCATATTGTAAAATCTTTCCTCTCCTTCATTTACAGTCAGACATATGGTGACATTTTTACTACTGGCAGGTGATGTCCCTGGAAGGAGATGCTGCTTGCTTTTTTGGCAGTTGCAAACAGTTATTTCCCACAATGCAACAAGGTTCCCACAGTGTGAGGTCAGTGCCTCAGTGCTGTGAGGTGCTGACATCACACTGTGGGAGGGATTCCACCACAATATCAGCCATACAAATATCTCCACGACACAAAAGAAAGCCCAGCAGAGAATGTTCTTTCTGAGACAGCTGAGGAAGTTTGGAATGCCAAGGGAACTTCTGACCAGCTTTTACACAGCGACCATTGAATCTGTCCTTTGCTCCTCCATCATCGTGTGGTATTCAGGTGCTAGCGCAAGGGACAGGCTCAAACTCCAGAGAGTTATCAACACCGCAGAGAAGATCATCGGGTCTCCCCTGCCTCCACTGGACCTTCTCCATTCAAACAGAATGAGGTCAAGGGCAAACAAGATCATACATGACCCCTCCCACCCTGGCAATCAATTCTTCAATCTCCTCCGCTCAGGTCGTCGATATAGGTCCATTCCCACCAAAACCACCAGGCGCAGAAACACATTCTTCCCTCAGACGATCGCCCTCCTCAATTCAGACCATCTCTAAATAGCCATCCTCCAGCCCCCTCCCGGCTCCTTGGCACACCGGTGCGCGATCGCAGCCCTAGGACTGTTTCAAAATGTGACTGTATAGAATGTAGATGAATACTATGTATTGTAACTGTAACTTGCACTATGTTGTTGTGTTATTCGTATCGTAATTTCTTGCACAAATTCTTATGTTGCTGTGTTATTGCACCATGCCAACTGCCTGTGTCCACAAATAATTCCGGGTGCGGCGCCTGTCGCACTTGGCGAATAAAGAATTCTGATACAGAACCCCCTGATAATCCGTTTGTGAACAGGAATAGATTTCTCATGGGAAAGGGGGTATCAGCTACTGATTGGGATGAAGTTCAATTCTTGGTTACGGGTTCTCTTTAAGTGTGCCTTTAAGGAAGCTCCAGGTAAGTACAGAACTTCGCTTTAAAGAGACTCTTAAGTCTCTAAAAATGCAATTTTTTTATTACAAAATTCCCTTTAACATATTAGCCCTACCTAAACCGCTGCATTCCCGCCACTGCAATCTATCTAAATCCCCCCGAACTCCATGGGGGGCAATCCGGGCAGAGCTTCCATGAGAGGCAGAGCTATGAGCTGCAGCTCTGCCTCTCAGGGCGTCTGTCAGTGGTGGATCGCCGCCTCTCAATGCCCCTTTCAGTCTTCCTTCACTGAGAGGGGCGGGGGAGAGGCGGAGATCCACCACTGACAGACGCCCTGAGAGGCAGAGCTGCAGCTCGTAGCTCTGCCTCACACGGAAGCGCTTAGGGCAGCAAAATCCACGACCAAGAAAGTCGTGGATTTTGCAGGGGAGAGGGAGGGAGGGAGTTAGGGGGGGATTTAGATAGATTACAGCCGCGGGGATGGGGCGGTTTAGTTATGGCTAATATGTTAAACAGAATTTGTTATAAAAAATGGATTTTAAAGAGACTTCAGTGTCTCTTTAAGGGTATGGGTATTTTTATTGCCAGTGATAATAAAACAAATACAAACAGAACAGCGTAGTCTGCACAGTATAAAACAATAGAGTGGGTAGGGTGCTTACCTGGCTTTCCCATCTGAGGTGAAGTTGGCAGTCAGGTTCCTCAGTTCTGCTAGAATTTCTCCTGGCTGTAATAAGAGAGATGGAGAAACGCATGAAGCTGATAGAAAGAGAAAGCTTGTAGGTTAAACACCAATCCAAAGTCCTAAAATATCACTCACGTTCCTCATGTTCTCAATCCCATTCAAATAAATTCCTCCGAGGCCAAATTCAAGCCAGAAGCTCATGGCTGCCTGAAAACCACAAAACAGCAATGTGTTTAGATTAGAAGCCTAGTAACAGTCAGAGCGCAGCTATAGAGGGGGCAGGAGGAGCGGCTATAGAGGCTCCTCCCCCTCAGCTATGACTGAACAGCATGTTTGTACAGTGCTTGTTTGCCAAACTGTTGCCCTTTGGATCGATAAACGATTGTTAAGGGCAATGGCAATTTAGTGTGTGTGTGTGGTTTTAAAGTTGTACAGATTTATTGCAACATTTCACCTGAACACTCTAAATTACATAACGCAGCGATACTCCCCTGCAGGATGTGACATCATCGGTCACAGGAAGCTACAGAAGAGGTACCAAGATTCAATGTAATGTTTTTCAACATAATTTTATGTATGTTGGGGCCCCCCAGCAGTCTGAAGTATGTTGACCCGGCCCTTGACCGAAAAAGTTCACATAGCCTGTGGTGCGCCGGAAGTACCCTATCTAACATGAGCGCATGCCTATGTCACCGTACGGCTCCCGGACCGGAAGTCATGTAAGTCTATGGCGACATGCATTTTTAAACTAACCGTCGCACTTTTTCGCGTCACTCGTGCGCGGAAGTGTATTGTAGCAATGCGCTTCAGCGCACGTCATTGATGCGCCAACAGGAAGTGAGCATAACTTCTTGCTTGGCCGGCTGCCAGGAAGGGATTACCGCACACTAACGCGGTAATCCCCAAAGGCTGTTTTTGGCAGTGCGGCTCCCGACAATTTTCAGTGTGAAACCGGCCTCAATGATACTTTCTTTGTGTGAAACAAAAATCCTGTTTTAAAATTCTGATCACATAACCAGAAGCAACTAAATTGAGAGAGTCAGTTTCATGCTGAGTGGGAGGGGCTGCTGCCTGGATTGCATCATCTTGCTGTTCAGACTCTGAGCACAGACTGAAAAGGATTGCAGTGTGTAGCACAGACAGTCTGTAAAGTGGCAAGTACGTACTTCTGACCCGCTATTTAAAACAAGCAATTTATTGGTTATCAACTAATCATTTGGAATGGTCAGTTAGAAACAAAAATGTGAAAAGTTGATACAAATTTTATGCTGCATAAATCTGCATCAGATTTCATTGGCCATTGCACTTGGGAGCTTCTACCTAGCTCTTCAAAAAGGGTACCTACACAGGACTAGGAATATATCTGTGTCTGGAACAAGGCTATAAATACATTGCTATAAAAAAAAACGACTGTCCAGAACTAAAAAAGTTGTCATACAGTAACCCCTTACCCTAATCTCGTTCATCAAAAAGCTTTCTGACTCCGCCCTGCTCTCGTTAAACCAAACATCGCTGCCACGGTAATTCGGCGTGAGATCCAAAATTATCTGAATGCCTGCAAGGAAGAAATTAGATTAGACCTGTTAAAGGGGAAGGTTTCTTTCTATACAAAACATTGGTAAACTGTATAGACATATACAGTATAAGGCAGTGAAGGCTAACCTTGGCACTCCAGCTGTGACAAAACTACAAATCCCATCATGCTTCTGCTTCCCAGAATTATGCTTAGAGCTGTCAGAGTATTGCAATGCCTCATGGGACTTGTAGTTCCACCAAAGCTGGAGTGCCAAGGTTAGCCATCCCCGGTATAAGGGATAGTACGTAAGATGCTAAGAATCCTAAGTCAATATTCAATGCCAAGCAGCTGCAGCTAAAGCAATTTAATTTTTGGGATGCATTAAAAGGGAAATACCTGTATGTTAGCATAATGCTGCTCGTTTAGCTCTCCAGTAAGGCCGCATCTGGAATGTGGAATTCGGTTCTGAGCACCGCATTACAGGAGGGACATGGCAGTTTTAGAGCAAGTGCAGAGACAAGCCACAATATTGAGGGGAATCATAGTGGGGCCTGAGGACAATAAGCAGTGGGCGGAGACAGTAACGCTGCTCTGGTGTAGCTTTGCTATCCAATCAAATAGTCAAAAAACAGTGGGGCGTCTTTTCCATTGAAAGTATGCCTAACTTGTGGGGTTACCGCGCATGATGCAAATGTAACTCTAAGGCTGGTTTCACAGTGGGACGTTAAAGTCCCACGTTACAGCAGCCAGTAATGCAGCCTCACAGCACTGTAAAATCAATGTGCTGTTCACAGTGCCCACGTTGCGTTACATAGTAACGCAGCACGTTTAAACAAAGTGCTGCATGCTGTACGTTATACTGCCACGTTAGACTGTTTGCACATGCTCAGTAATGTTGGAGGAGGAGGTCTCCTCCTCCGCGGCCAGCCACATGGCTCATTTATATTCACTGCACTGTGGTGACTCCTGGTGGGACTGTAGTGTTGTCCGGATCATGAATGAATCGTTCATTTGATCCGGATCTTTTTTGTGAGTTGAATAATCCGGATCATCACAATGAAAGATTCGGTTCACAGTGGATGTCTGTCTGGAAGAAACAGGAACATACAGAATGTACAGTGCAGGGAAAGTCCTGTCCTGCTAGTCATTTCACCCCCAGTCTGCTTCCCTAGTAAAATGATTCAAATAATTTGGTTCAAAGATCCAGATCTTTTCAATGATCCGATTCAAATGATCCCAATCCTTAAAAAGATCCGGACTTCCTATCACTAACCTGGAGCGGCTGCTTTGAGAGCTGCATAACGCAGCTCAATCTGACGTCCAACTTCAACACCACCACGCGTTGCGTTAGGGGCACGTTATGCGACCTTAACGTCCCCTAAAACGCAACGTCTTGGTGGGAAAGTAGCCCAAGAGTGCCACGACGGGACCCACCGCAACATGCAGCACCGCGTTCAGTGCGATAGCCGTATAAGGCTATCACTACTTGTTTTTTTGCGGCCTAATTAAACACTGACAGGCCCACTATACTCACTCTTCTTGCGCGCCGCCTCCAGGAGGTTTTTGAAGTCTTCCAGAGTTCCATATTTCTTATCGATTTCGATGAGGCTGGTTTCAGACAGCTTGTCGGCAGCGTTAACGTGCAGCGGCCCAATCACCAGGCCTTTCACTTTCAGGGCACTGAGATAATCCAGTCGCTCTGCAACGCCTAGAAAAACGAATGGAAGAAGGAAAAATGTGTTTAAAGGGACCCTGTCATGAAATATATTTCAAAAATTCTAAAGCGGTGTTTTATAATATTACATTTTCCATGCTGGTTTATGCGCATTTTTTACAGGCTGTATGCACGCTAGATTCTCGGCAGAGGGCGTTGTTATTGGCCACCTTGGCCCAAGTTTCAACTAGCGTGTGTACACAGCTTTATGTCTAGTACACACCATGCAATTTCCCATCAGATTGATGGTACAATTCTCTACAAAAACTATCAGAAAAACGGACTGTAAATCAGATCGGACCCGTTAGAAATTATCGATTCGACCATCAATCCGACCGGAAATTGCATTGTGTGTACACAGCTTTAAGGTGGCCATACACTCGTTAGATTAGCAGCAGATAGATCATCAGATTTCTGATCTATCTGATGTGTTTAGGAACATTTTTTACTAGGAAAAGATTTCCAATAGATTTCAGTATGAAATCTATTGAAAATCGATCTGATGGCATTTTTTGCCATCAGATTTCCTTTAGGTCCAATGCAAAATGATAAGCAATCTCAACAGATCGACCTAGATTTTCCAGCCTGCCAGATCGATTGAAATCAGCCGCAAATCAATTGATTTCCGCAATCGATCGGCCGCTAATCGGCTCAGTGTATGGGCACCTTTAAGCCCAATCTACACGATACGATTCTTTGTACGATTCGATTAAGATTCTATTTACAATTCGATTAAATCCGACATGTCCGATCAGGATTCGATTCAATTAGATTTGCCATTGTTTTGCAATGGCAAATCGAACTGAATCGAATCCCGATCGGACATGTCGGATTTAATCGAATCGGAAATAGAATCGTAACCGAATCGTTCAAAGAATCGTATCGTGTAGATTGGGCTTAAGACGTCAGTCCTCTGGCAAATTATATCTTTGCTTTGCCGACATCCCTTTACCAGGCCCCCTGCCTGGGGAAAACCTGCAGTCCTGGTTCTGTTATCTCAGAGAGTTCCTATTGTTTTCCATTAGACAGTTCGGCACCAGACACACATCCCCCCATCCTCTTCCTCAAGCTGTCTACAAAGGAGCGGATCTGCAGGCAGCCAACTGCCATTTCCCAATAAACAACTTTATGGGAGCGCCATTTCATGACAACAGGTGTGCGACGGGGTCTACCGTACAATCTATTGTTCCCAGAAAATTCAGTGGGGTTTTGCCTAGATCAATCTGCCATTCTAACAAACACACATCCTGCTAGGCACAGGACCAATCGATAGTTACTGTCACATCTGATTTCAGCATTGACTCTTTCGGCAATCGGCCTTGTGACGCTGCCTTGTCACCGCCAGTTGCTAAGTCGCCCCTAGTGTAAAATGTACCCCCTCCTGCATTCATGGATTACTCTCCACTGCTTGCCGGATTCCTCTTCTGGGTTTGTGCCCCACGTAGTTGCCGGCAGCAACTACATTCCGGAGGCAACCACGAGGGGGTGAGAACCTGGAAGTTGAGTCCGGCGGGAGGCCGAGAGGTAATGTATAAATGACGGAGCACGAGGGGTACATTTACTGTTACCGCTGCACACCCGATTGAGCATGTAGGACTGGCATCTTGCAGTATGTCTAATCGATATATTCAACCATTTTCGGCCTGAAATTGGTCGAATCGTTGATTGGGCATGCTTTTGGCGGCGCCTATTATCCGATGTGATAATAATTATTACTTTGGCTGGTCAATCAGCCGCCAAATCGGTAGATATATGGGCGCCTTAAAGAGACACTGAAGTGAGAATAAGTCTCGCTTCAGTGCTTATATTCAGCAGGGGCATGTGTGCTATCCCGCGGCTAAACGGGGGTCCCTTACCTCCCCAATCCCCTCGTGGAGTCCCGGCCAGCGCTTCCGCATTCAGGCAGGGCTAATGGCCACAGCCCTGCCCCACGCGCGTCTGTCAGCGCGTATCTCCGCCTCTCCCCCGCCCCTCTCAGTCTTCCTTCACTGAGAGGGGCGGGGGAGAGGCGGCGATGCGCTGCTGATAGACGGTGCTGATAGGCAGGGCTGCAGCCTTTAGCCATGCCTCAAGAGCAGCAAAATCTACGACTAAGTTGGTCGTAGATTTTGCAGGGGGGGGGATTGGGGAGGTAAGGGACCCCCGTTTAGCCGCGGGATAGCACACATGCCCCTGCTGAATATAAGCACTGAAGTGAGATTTATTCTCGCTTCAGTGTCTCTTTAATGCCTGGTACACATGATGAGATTGTCCGGCAGATTTACTGCCAGATCGATTATTTACTACATGTCCAATCTGATTTTCTGATCGATTTTCCGATCGATTTTCCATTGAAGTGAACAGAAAATCAATCAAAAAAATTTATAAGAATTTAGATCGGACATGTTGGAAATAATCGATCTGGCAGTAAATCTGTTAGACAATCTCATGGAGTGTACCAGGCATAAGATCCTTTGTTTGTAGCATTGTGGCTGCATGTTCCACTTGTGTTTGCAATCCCTAAATAGCCTAATGCGGGGCATACATTTTTTTTTTTTTAATCAATCGAGCCGCTGATTGCTCGATTGATCATTTCCGACGTGTCCAATACCCCGCCGGATCCATTCCGCGCTCGATACCGGCCGCGCACAGGGACGCGCCACAATCTCATACCGTGTATCCCCAGCATAAGTCACATTTACACACACAAGCAGTACAGGCGATCTGGGGGGGTGGGTTTGGGGGTTAGAGGTCAGCATGTCTGAAATAGTTCACACGGCTTACAGAAAAGTAAATTAACAGTCAGGTGACTCGGGTGAAAGGTCACAATTTTTCCTCACGCAATCTTTACCTTGATCAGATAAATGCAATTGGAAATAAAATGTCGAAATACAACGATTATTTCACCATCAGTGAACCAATCTGTACTTCCTATCCAACACAACCGAATATAAAAGCGTTTCTTCCAATCGGCTAAATTGTTGCCAAACGATCACCATAAAAATCGTTCATACTCGATTTGGGATAACCACAAGGTTTATTCGATCCGATCGCATTTATCGAGAAATTCTTCCCTGAAAACTGGACCGTTTGTGGCCACCTTTAGTATCATGCTGGGAATACACAAGGCAACAACCCGTCCAATCAATGGGAATTGGGACGATTAGTTCATGTCCGATCTGTTTCTGATCCAGGAAGGGATTGATTTTGCGAAGTTATCATTGAAAAAATTGATCCTTTTATCGATTGGGAGCAGTTTGGACGTCCTTCCCATCCGATCACCCATCGATTGGACAGGAAATTGCATCATGTGTTCCCAGCATTACACCCACCACATTGGTGTGTTGCTTTATACAAATTTGGTATCTACACAGTACATATTAAAAAATATATAGTGATAGTACCCTATTTCAGATAGAATTATGCTTGATCCAAGGGATTAGTAGTACAGTGCAAGGAAGCTGACGCGACAGTTTCCCTAACCAGTTGCAACCGGCATTCAGCTGCTTCTTGAAATATGCCGGGTTTTCTGATGCAATCTTGCGGCGCTGTGTCATTTTTACATCAGCACGAGGCAGATCCTGTGACTATTCAGAGGACTCCATAAAAGGTCCATTTTAGGAGCTCTTCAAGGCTCCTGTTTGGTAAAATTACGGACCTTCTCTACTGGGGCCCCCATACTGGAATATCGTACTACCTTTAACCCCTAATGGCCCCCCCTTAAGGCTTGTACACACAGGGAGCAGAAATTGTCTGAAATGATCGATAGACGATTCCTCATTCAGATTTCGTTTAGAAATAAACCAACGACCCACGACGATGAGCATTTCAAGCGACCATCACGATGGGTCACTACGGCAGATAATCGTTTATAGTCATCAGTGTGTACAAAACAATAAACGATTATTAAACAATGGGTCCGTGAAGTCTATGGCACTTCAATCGTTTAACGATTCGATCGTTTAGTTTATCATCTATATTTTAAAAGACAGATCGTAAAATGATCGTTCACCGGTTGTTTCTCAGGATTCTATCTTTCCGTGTGTATGTAGCTTCAGCATAGGACAGTTGTACGAGGCTACAGACATAGCAGGATAAGGGCTGAATGTAATAAATATGCCACAAAAAGGCTCAATGTCCACCAATTGTCCCATTTTGTCCTGTTGACCACCTATCTGTCTAGAATTGACCGCCAATTACCCTAAAAACACATTATTTCACTTACCAGGAATATCTCCGACCCCGTCGTTGTTGGAGTCTTTGAAGGTCTCGGGGTCTCCCAGCTGGTAAAGGGGTCCCTTGTTCCACCATTCAGTTGCAGGGAGAGGACGGCAGCGGGGGGCTTGGACGATGATGACCACGGCCCCGGCCAGCATGCCTGCCCAGCCGAGCCAGAACAGGACGAGCAGCGCCCAGCGGACCCTCACCCACCCCGGGGTGCCGGCCACCTTCAGCAGCTCTTCTTTGGACAGGCCAGTGAACTTCTGGGCCCGGGTGTCATTGTCTTCGTCCTCCAGCTTCACCTTCACAACACCGTTCTTCTCGCCTCCTCCAACAGGGGGGTCCCCGATATCCGCCGCCATCGGCTGCTTCTCCGGGTCGATCTCATTTAACTCCACATCCTTCATGTCTAGGGCTGTGTCTTGTGTCATGCTGAAGGGTGCCTAAAAACGATCAAGAAAGGTAATAAACAGAAATCAACCAATCAATCAAAATGATAAACAAAAGACCAAAAATTATTTTTGAAAAAATAAGTCCAAAAATCACAACATTTATGGAAAAAAACGGAGGCGGTTCATACTTAGTGTATTGGAGTGTTTTGTCAGTTGCTGAGTCCAGGCGTCAGTGTTTGTCTTGGTGGAAGCTCTGCTGTGTTCTGGGCAGCCGTACAACAATGCCTTGCAGTATATTCCTGAGAATCTCCTATTACACAGATCCCTGCCCCTCCCCTTTTACTGCAGGAACCGCCCCCTGCTTCTCTTTTAAGGGGGAACAGATGTGAGTGTTGTCATGGGCACACATGGAGAAAAAAAAAGGGGAAAAAAAAGACAAAAGAGATACAGTAGAAAAAAACAACAGTTTAAAGGGGTTCTTTGGGGGGGGGGGGGGGGGGGGGAGTAGGCAGTTAAAAAATGTGACAGATGACAGGTTTTGGGCCAGTCCATCTTTTTAAGGGGGATTCTCAGGGCTTTCTTTGTTTTCAACAGCATTTCCTGAACAACAGTTGCAAAATCTAACTGACATAATAGTGATCAAGTGATTAGGGAGGCCGGCTGGTATCTTGCTATTTTGGCAGTTAAACTGCTGTTCAGGAAATGCTGTTGAAAACAAAGAAAGCCCTGAGAAAAAAAAGATGGACTGGCCCACAACCTGTCATCTGTCACATTTTTTAACTGCCTACTTTTTTCGCGAAAGAACCCCTTTAAAGGTTTGAGCGATTACATTGAGCGATTTTGGTGGCCAATGGACCAAATCTCTCTCTGATCGAATCTGATCAGAAAGGGATCTGTTGGCCGCCATAAACCGCAGGCCCATGCCCGATCGATTTCGGCATGAAATCTTTAAGGAATCACCATAGTGACGCCGCCTTGCCGCTCCCAGGGGTCTCCCCTCAAATGTAGATTCACCCGCTGGTGCCCGTGCATTAATACGTTAATTGCCTGGCTTCAAACGCTGTCTCCGCACGCTTTTTCCTCATTCGCCCCCGACTTTATTTAGGGGGACGCAGACGGGGGTTTCAGTCACGTTCGTTGTTGGGGATTATTGCACGCAGTTACCGCCGCGCACCTGGTTAGCATGTCGACCCGAGATTTTTCAGCATGTCCAATCGAGACATGCAACCAATTTATACCTGGTTTTATTCGATTCAATAATAATTATCGAATCTGATGGTCGATCAGCCAAGTCGACAGATTTATGGCCACCTTAAAGGAGAACTGTAGTGAGAGATATATGGAGGCTGCCATATTTATTTCCTTTTAAGCAATACCAGTTGCCTGGCTATTCAGCTAATCCTCTGCCTCTAATACTTTCAGCCATAGGCCCTGAACAAGCATGCAGCAGATCAGGTGTTTCTGACCAATGTAGACAGATATGACAAGATTAGCTGCATGCTGGTTTCTGGTGTGATTCAGACACTTCTTTAGGCAAATAGACCATCAGGGCTGCCAGGCAACTGGTATTGCTTAAAATGAAATAAATATGGCAGCCTCCATATCCCTCTCACTACAGTTCTCCTTTAAAGAGAACCCGAGGCAGGCAGATGAGACACAGAGGCATGTTCTCTGCCTCATGACATGTTTGTGTGCCCCCACCATCGCCGCGCTATAGCCCCCCCAGATTTTGTCGCCATCTCAGAGGTAAACACAGGGGAGAGGGGTTCCCTGTTCAAAACACCCGCCAGGGGTGTTCTTACAGGATCTCCAGAGCTGCCATTGGGCAGCTCTCTTTCCTTGGCCATGCCCCCTGCTGCTCCCCCACCTCCCTGCATGCTGGATGAGAGAATTCATCTTAAAGTGGGCCAGTGCGACCCACAGGAGAGGCGATTTTTGCAGCTACCTGATCCGCTCAGCTCCCTCGGATCAGGTAGCCTACTTTTTTTTCATTTTTTTTAGCCCACCTCGGGCAGCTTCAGACTTTTGGCAGCATCGTGTTTAACCATGCTAAACATTTCCCACCATCGATTCCCGTCATTTGGTTGTCGTGTTATGTTTTAAGCCCCCAAGCGGACACAGGAGTGCTGAACATAGCCAATCCTAGACGCTACCTGAAACGTCCAGAACGAGAGAAAACAACAGAATCGAACCCAGTGTTTACGCGAATAACTAGAAAAGCCAGTGCCATTGACAGAATTTGAGCGGCCGCAAATGCTGTGTTTAATGCACCTGCGAACTGGTCGTAACATTTTAAAATAGTCCCATACTCTGTACATACACTTCATCAACTTTGTAAAAAAAAAAAAAAAAAAGAGAGAGAGCGATCCTCAACAGGTTACGATAAATCAATGATGTCGGAGCATGGTCAGATTACACAACAGCACAATGGCAGGGAGCCTGCTGTGCAGATGGACTGACGAACCCGTGCTGCAGCAAACTTTTCAGAATTCTGAATCGTGATTGGCCAAAAACTGGACAGTCAGTGACAGGACTATGTCCTTTGTAAAGTGCTGCAGAAGATGTCAGTGCTATTTAAATGCATAATAATTATATGGGAGGACATTAGACTATGACTATGATAGGGATTAGATTGTGAGCTCCTCTGAGGACAGTCAGTGACATGACTTTGTACTCTGTAATGTGCTGCAGAAGATGTCAGAGCTATATAAATACATAATAATAATAATATGGTAGGACATTAGACTATGACTATATTGGGATTAGATTGTGAGCTCCTCTGAGGACAGTCAGTGACATGACTATGTACTCTGTAAAGTGCTGCAGAAGATGGCAGTGCTATATAAATGCATAATAATAATATGGGAAGACATTAGACTATAACTATGGGGGATTAGATTGTGAGCTCCTCTGAGGACAGTCAGTGACATGACTATGTACTCTGTAACGTGCTGCAGAAGATGTCAGTGCTATATAAATACATAATAATAATATGGTACGAGATTAGGGTTGCCAGGTGTCCGGTTTTAGACCGGACAGTCCGGTTTTTGGCCGCTGTGTCCTGTCCAAAAAGGCATGTTAAACCGGACAATTAAGATGTCCGGTTTTATGCCTTTTGCCACTTGCCGCCAGTAACTCCGAAACATCCGTTCATCAGCCGTTTCGGAGTCACAGAGATCATTCTGCCCGATTAGCAATAGGGATTCGGGAAGCACTACTGTGGATATGGCACCGCCCCTGTTTGTCATCACATCACAATACTGAGATCCGCCTCCAACATGGCGGCCTGTACGGCTCCGAAGTTGCGACATGGTGATGTACGACATGCCGCGCTAACTTGTGTGCGCATGCGCAGTGTCTGTAGTGAGGCTGTCTCCTGATGGTGGGAGCGGGGTTTTCCTGCAGTTTGTAATTCTGCAAAACTGTGCAGGACTCGTCACCAGCAGTATGGCGTTCAACTTCGGATCTGCTACAGGGGCCAGAACTAACCCAGGTAGGAAGATAGTGAGAGATGGGGACACAAAGCTCGGGGGGTGTTGTATAGAAGCAGCACGCTGTCACACATCATGCTTGTCAAACCTTATGTTACTGCTGTCTCTCAACACGATTACAGCAATTGAAATACAGTTTGATTATGAAGTCAGTGTAGCCCGTTTTGGGTAACAGGCCCGCCACCCGTCCGCCAGCGCTGCGCGACCGCTGATTCGCTGCCTGGCTGTCGGTCAAAGGCACAGCCAGCCAGCTTACGCGGCGTAAGTTATGCCAGCTTAAGTACCGCCCCCGAGCCCGCGCTTCCCGACGTTGCTACGTGTAATGCTTGTGCATTTACTGGTGAAAAGCGGTCTCTTATTATGTGCATTTACTGGTGAAAAGTGGTCTCTTATGTGCATGTACTGGTGAGGACAGTTAGTGACATGGCTATGTACTCTGTAATGTGCTGCAGAAGATGTCAGTGCTATATAGATACATAATAATAATATGGTATGGCATTACACTATAACTATGGAGGATTAGAGGATTAAAACATTTTTAAAAAGCCCATTGCTTAGCCCCACTCTACATAAAAGTGCGCTTCTGACTCCGCCCCTAACTCCACCCCCTGTCCGGTTTTCTCCATCAGCCGACCTGGCAACCCTATACGAGATTAGACTATGACTATAGTAGGATTAGATTGTGAGCTCCTCTGAGGACAGTCAGTAACATGACTATGTACTCTGTAAAGTGCTGCAGAAGATGTCAGTGCTATATAGATACATAATAATAATATGGTAGGGCATTACACTATAACTATGGAGGATTAGATTGTGAGCTCCTCTGTTGACAGTCAGTGACATGACTATGTACTCTGGAATGTGCTGCAGAAGATGTCAGTGCTATATGAACACATAATAATAATACGGTAGGACATTAGACTATGATAGGATTAGAGTGTGAGCTCCTGTGAGGACACTAGTGAGTGACATAACTATGTGCTCTGTAAAGTGCTGCAGAAGATGTCACTGCTATATGAATAAATAAATAATAATGTGCAGTTGGTGTGACTGTTGACAATGTATTTTTCCATCATTAAAGACTTATCATATAGGATACTTACTTATGTTATTGGTATCACTTTAGCCAAGTTTATTGACTACGTCCACCTTTAGGAGCCTGTTATCATTCAGCGCTGCACTGCAGTGGGAGGACTGTACCATGGGCACCACTGGGGGTGACTACAGACTTGTGAAATATTTACCTTATTATCCCTTACCTCCCTGCAGCTGCCGTATATACTGGAGTTACATAGAATTGAGGAACACACAGTGGAGGAGGGTGCGGGGCTCACACGGGTGAACTCATCTATTGCAGTAATATCCCCCCTCCCCCGCTCTAAGTGGAATGGAATCTCCCTACAGCCGGCCGGCCGGCCGGCCGGTGACGTCACATGCGGAAGTGTCTGCTGAGGGTACGAGGGGGGCTCTGTACTGACAGCGGGGGGAGGGGCGCTGTTGTTGTGAGGAGAAGGGAAGCCATTTTGTCAGGCTGCTGTCGTATTCCTTATGTCACATGGCGCTGCTTATTGAGCTCAGCATCATCCCCTTGTGCTGTATATACTGTATAGAAGGACGTTGCTGGCTCCTCCCAGCTCTCCCTGTGTTGTATATAGTGTATGGGAGGACATTGCAGGCTCCTCCCAGCTCTACCTGTGCTGTATATAGTGTATGGGAGGACATTGCTGGCTCCTCCCAGCTCTACCTGTGCTGTATATAGTGTGTGGGAGGACATTGCTGGCTCCTCCCAGCTCTACCTGTGCTGTATATAGTGTGTGGGAGGACATTGCTGGCTCCTCCCAGCTCTTCCTGTGCTGTATATACTGTATGGAAAGAAATTGCAGGCTCCTCCCAGCTCTCCCTAGGGTTGCTAGGTGTCCGGTTTTACACCGGACAGTCCGGTTTTTGTGCGCTGTGTCCAGTGTAAAAAAACATGCTAAACCGGACAATTAAGTTGTCCGGTTTTAGAGCCCCCCCGCAGCGCAGGAGGAGAACAGCGCAGCAGAGAGAGAGCTGGGAGCAGCGGTGGAGAAGGGGGGCAATCTCCCCCCCCTTCCCTCACCTTAGGGAGCTCTCTCTCCCCCGCTGTCTCCTCCAATATGATGTGCAGGGCTGGCGAGTGGCTGCAGGCGGAACTTACCTCTGTGTCGCTCCAGCGCCGGAAGTTCGGGTCCCGCAGCCGCTGAGAATCTCATTCATGAGCCGGACAACACTATCAGTCTGAATAGTGTTGTCCGGCTCATGAATGATTCGGATCTTTGATCCGGATCTTTTTTGAGTCGAAACTCAGCGGCTGCGGGACCCGAACTTCCGGCGCCTGCGACACAGAGGTAAGTTCCGCCCGCAGCCACCCGCCAGCCTGCACATCAATATTGGAGGAGACAGCGGGGGAGAGAGACAGCACCCTAAGGTGAGGGAAGAAGGGGGGGGGGGAGATTGCCCCCCTTCCCCCCGCCCCTGGCTACCTATTCTGGGCACATATAGCCCCTGGCTACCTATTCCGGGCACATATACCCCCTGGCTACCTATTCTGGGCACATATAGCCCCTGGCTACCTATTCTGGGCACATATAGCCCCTGGCTACCTATTCTGGGCACATATAGCCCCTGGCTACCTATTCCGGGCACATATACCCCCTGGCTACCTATTCCGGGCACATATACCCCCTGGCTACCTATTCCGGGCACATATACCCCCTGGCTACCTATTCCGGGCACATATAGCCCCTGGCTACCTATTCCGGGCACATATAGCCCCTGGCTACCTATTCTGGGCACATATAGCCCCTGGCTACCTATTCTGGGCACATATACCCCCTGGCTACCTATTCTGGGCACATATACCCCCTGGCTACATATACTGGGACATATATACCCCTGCCTACGTATACTGGGACATTTACACCCCTGCCTACATATACTGGGACATATATACCCCCTGGCTACATATACTGGGCACATATATCCCTGGCTACATATACTGGGAACACTGGCTGTTTGTCATTATGTGCATTTAGTGGTGAAAAGCTGTCTCTTTTGTGCATTTACTGGTGAAAAGCTGTCTCTTATTATGTGCATTTACTGGTGAAAAGCTGTGTCTTATTATGTGCATTTACTGGTGAAAAGCTGTCTCTTGTGCATTTACTGGGGAAAAGCTGTCTCTTATTATGTGCATTTACTGGCGAAAAGGTGTCTCTTATAATGTGCATTTACTGGTGAAAAGCTGTCTCTTATGTGCAGTTACTGGTGAAAAACTGTCTCTTATGTGCACTGGACCAGTACTACTGGTGAGGACAGTTAGTGACATGGCTATGTACTCTGTAATGTGCTGTAGAAGATGTCAGTGCGATATAAATACTATAAAAAATTTTTTAAAAAAAGCCCATTGCTTAGCCCCACTCTACATAAAAGTGCGCTTCTGACTCCGCCCCTAACTCCACCCCTAACTCCACCCCCTGTCCGGTTTTCTCCATCAGCCGACCTGGCAACCCTAGCTCTCCCTGTGCTGTATATAAAGTATGGGAGGACATTGCTGGCTCCTCCCAGCTCTACCTGTGCTGTATATAGTATATGGGAGGACATTGCAGGCTCCTCCCAGCTCTTCCTGTGCTGTATATAGTGTATGGGAGGACATTGCAGGCTCCTCCCAGCTCTTCCTGTGCTGTATATAGTGTATGGGAGGACATTGCTGGCTCCTCCCAGCTCTACCTGTGCTGTATATAGTATATGGGAGGACATTGCAGGCTCCTCCCAGCTCTTCCTGTGCTGTATATAGTGTATGGGAGGACATTGCAGGCTCCTCCCAGCTCTCCCTGTGCTGTATATACTGTATGGGAGGACATTGCAGGCTCCTCCCAGCTCTTCCTGTGCTGTATATAGTGTGTGGGAGGACATTGCAGGCTCCTCCCAGCTCTACCTGTGCTGTATATAGTGTATGGGAGGACATTGTTGGCTCCTCCCAGCTCTACCTGTGCTGTATACAGTGTATGGGAGGACGTTGCTGGCTCCTCCCAGCTCTCCCTGTGCTGTATATAGTGTATGGGTGGACATTGCTGGCTCCTCCCAGCTCTCCCTGTGCTGTATATAGTGTATGGGAGGACATTGCTGGCTCCTCCCAGCTCTCCCTGTGCTGTATATAGTGTATGGGAGGACATTGCAGGCTCCTCCCAGCTCTTCCTGTGCTGTATATAGTGTATGGGAGGACATTGCTGGCTCCTCCCAGCTCTCCCTGTGCTGTATATAGTGTATGGGAGGACATTGCAGGCTCCTCCCAGCTCTTCCTGTGCTGTATATAGTGTATGGGAGGACATTGCTGGCTCCTCCCGGCTCTCCCTGTGCTGTATATAGTGTATGGTAGGACATTGCTGGCTCCTCCCAGCTCTACCTGTGCTGTATATAGTGTATGGGAGAACATTGCTGGCTCCTCCCAGCTCTACCTGTGCTGTATATAGGGGACACTAGAGGCAAAGGCGGGCACAGAGGAGGTACAGGGGAGTGGACAGAGATGGCACAATGTTCCGACTTAAAAACATATTCAGGTTAAGAACGAACCTACGTTCCCTACCTGGTTCGTTAATCGGGGACTACCTGTATAACAAAATACACTTTAAATTTTCAGTTCAGGTTTGCTTTAAACATTTACAAAATAGGTTGAATGTTTTGCGGTCTCTAATCAGTGGCAGCCTATTAAGTGTCCCAGAGTTGGAAAGAGGTCAATAGTTCATATATTTTATCTCTCCCTGACCTCAGAAGTTGTAATCTGCCAGGAAAGCTTTTATGGCTGCAATTTGCTTATCAGTGATGCTTACTATCTTCCCGACAAGACAGAAGCTGTCACTTCCATGCCTAGAGATTATCTCTTTCAGGCAGCAAAATAAAACAAGTAAAACAGCCTGGTTATTAATATATTTTGTACTGTACATACACGTTTATCTCATCATGTCACATGTCTTCGTGTACCGAGGCAACATGTGACAAACCTAAAGCGAAAATAAACCGATGAGATAATGAATTGTATGTGTAGTACAGCTAAGAAATTGAACATTAGTAGCAAAGAAAATAGTCTCATATTGTTTTCAGGCACAGAAAGAATTAAAAACTACTTCAGTTATGCAAAAGAGCTTCTCTGAGCTCTTTGACCCACTGGGTGGAATACAGTCCTGTTTTCTAAAGCACTTGAACAGCCAAAAAACAGACACAGCTTGAGATAAGGTTTTACTGTAGGAAAGTTCAAAGGGGCATTATTTCTGCTTTGTTTTACAGCTTAAAGTGAACCTCCAGACTAAAAATCTACTCAGCAGCACTGAAAAGGCCTGGTGTTTCTTTAACAGTTTCACAGCATCAGAACTTTGTTTTTCTTACCCAAGCCTCATTTTTAGCTGCAGAGAAGAAAACTGCCCGGGCATTTTTCCCCTGATGCTGTGCAAAGCATGATGGGATTTCTGATGTTGTTGTTCTCATTCTACTTTTTTGGCGCAAATTTGGTTTTTTTAAATTTTGAATTTGAGATTTGAAGCCTAGCGTGTGCAGCTAGGAGGGGTGATCACTGATCAGGACAGTTGGAACTGTGTCTCATGCTCCCTGTCACCTCCTTTCAACCAAAAAGATGGCTGCCGCCATGAAAAAGATGGCTGCCCCCATGAAATCACAAACATTTGCCTGTTCTTTTAAAACAGGGTGGGTAAGAGATTATATATATATATTTAATTAACATAACTAATGTAACTTAATGACAGTAGGTTTGTGTAGGCTGAAGTTCCCCTTTAAGGGCTGGGCAGAGAGATGGGCAAAGAAAAAGATTTGATACTTACCCGAGGCTTCCTCCAGCCCCATGAGCAGCGATTCGTCCCTCGCCATCCTCTCCAGGGCCTCCGTTCTCCTTGTATCGGTTCCAGTATTCTGGCTTAGTTGCAACAGTCGGCTGTTGTACACATGTGCGGCCCCTACGCGTATACGTGTGGGCGATTAACCAATCGATTGGCAACATGCGGTGATTACGGGCATCAAGGCGGATCGGATCTTTAAGATCCCTGATGACTCCCAAACAAAGTGCCGTGAACGTCTGAACTTTCATTTGCGCCCACCGTGTGCCATCGCATGTTCCTGTGGTAGGAAGATGGATCGGGAAATGCTTGTGCGTTGAGTCACGTCGCCGCAGGTTCGCCGATCCATCTTTAGGTGAGTATGTACCTTTAAAGGAAACCTAAAGTCATTAAAAAAAAACATTTACCTGGGGCTTCTACCAACTAGCTGCAGTCGCCCTGTGCCTGCTGGGGAAAAAACTATCCTCCCGTCCCCCATAGCATCCCAGTTTCGTTTTGGTGGCTCAGCCACTTGATGGCCACTGCCTGGCCCTGGCCGCACATGTCCTCGATCGCGCTCCCGTTGCAGCACAGCATGCACAGTACAAGAAAATCTTCTGGCGAATGAAGCATGATCAGGGGAGCGCAGACACAGTGACCATCAGCCGAAAACGAAATTGGGGACCAGAGGATCACTTAGTGACAGGCCAGCTGCAGATTTGTTTAATCAGAATCGAAAATCGGATCGTATAAACAATCGGAATCACATGTAGTGTGCAAGAGGCCTTAAACTATTTTGTGTTTTTTTTTTAATGACTTTAGGATTCCTTTAAGGGCTCTTACACAGTGGGACGTTGCGTTGCAGGGGATGCTAAGGTCGCATAACGTTCCCCTATGGTGGTGCTAAAGGTGGACGCTACATAGAGCCGCGTTATGTGGCTCTTGGTGCGCCGTTTTCGTTCGATAGAACCGGCAATGATTCATATGAATCATTGCTAGCAGGCAGTGAACCGAGAATGATTTATATGAATCATTGCTAGCAGGCAGAGAACCGAGAATGATTCATATGAATCATTGCTAGCAGCCAGAAACCAAGAATGATTCATATGGATCATTGCTAGCAGGCAGAGAACCGAGAATGATTCATATGAATCATTGCTAGCAGGCTGATAACCGAGAATGATTTATATGAATCATTGCTAGCAGGCAGAGAATGATTCATATGAATCATTGCTAGCAGGCAGAGAATGATTCATATGAATCATTGCTAGCAGGCAGAGAATGATTTATATGAATCATTGCTAGCAGGCAGAGAATGATTCATATGAATCATTGCTAGCAGGAAGAGAACCACAGTGCAGTGACTATTAATTAGCCAATAAAACAACATTACTGAGCATGTGCAAACAGTCTAACGTGGCTAAAACCGCGTATAACGCACAGCTTGCTGCACTTTCATAGAACGTGCAGTGTTACACAGTGTTACGCAACGTGGGCACTGTGAGCAGCCCATTGATTTTTCATTGCTGTGAGTTGGGCTTAAAGAGAACCCGAGGTGTGTTTAAAGAATGTTATCTGCATACAGAGGCTGGATCTGCCTATACAGCCCAGCCTCTGTTGCTATCCCAAACCCCCCTAAGGTCCCCCTGCACTCTGCAATACCTCATAAATCACAGCCGTGCTGTGAGGCTGTGTTTACATCTGTAGTGTCAGTCTCAGCTGCTCCCCCGCCTCCTGCATAGCTCCGGTCCCTGCCCCCGTCCCTTCCCTCCAATCAGCAGGGAGGGAAGGGATGCAGGCGGGGACTGGAGTTCTGCAGGAGGCGGGGAGAGCAGCAGACTGACACTATAGAGATAAACACAGCCAGCTCTGACAAGCTGTTTGTCAGCAGCGTGGCTGTGATTTATAAGGGATTGCAGAGTGCAGGGGGACCTTAGGGGGGTTTGGGATAGCAACAGAGGCTGGGCTGTAAAGGCAGATCCAGCCTCTGTATGCAGATAATGTTCTTCAAACCCACCTCGGGTTCTCTTTAAGGGACACTTAAAGAGACTGCTTCAGAGCTCATAGTTAGCAGGGGCATGTGTGCCCCTGCTAAACCGCCGCTATCCCGCGGCTAAACGAGGGTCCCTGACCCCCCGAAATCCCCTCCGAGCAGCGGGGGATCTCTTCCGGATTGAGGCAGGGCTAACCGCCGCAGCCCTGCCCCACGCGCGTCTGCCAGCGCGTATCTCCGCCTCTCCCCCGCCCCTCTCAGTCTTCCTTCACTGAGAGGGGCGGGGAGAGGCGGCGATGCGCCGCTAATAGACGCGACTAGAGGCAGGGCTGCAGCCGTTAGCCCTGCCTCTAGGAGCAGCAAAATCTACGACCAATTTAATCGTTGAATTTGCAGGGGTGGGTTTGGGGATGAAGGGACCCCTGTTTAGCTGCTGGAAAGCGGCGTTTTAGCAGGGGCACACATGCCCCTGCTAACTATGGCTCTGAAGCGAGAATTATTCTCGCTTCAGAGTCTCTTTAAGCCAGGAATAAAAAATCAGTTTTACTTGCCTGGGGCTTCTACCAGCCCCCTCCAGACATCCTGTGCCCTTGCAGTCACTCACAGAGCCTCCTGTCCACCGCCGCCAGCTGGGCGCTATTGTGGATGGGAACGCAAATAAAAATACGCGTGGCCAGGCCTGTCGAGCACGTCAGTGAAAACGAAACTAGCTGGCGGTGGGAGATCGGAGGCTTCGTGAGCAGTGTTGCTCATCCAGATTCCGGATATCCGAACTACCCAGATAATCCAAACTTTATCCACTATCCGAACTTTGAATAGCAATTCCGATATTTTTCAAAATCCGAATAGACTTTCCGAGCTATTTAATTGAGTATTGTTTACAATATTCATTTATAGATTAGTTAGTTTGCCTATTGTAAGATCTTTCCTCTCCCTGATTTACATTCTGACATTTGTCACTGGTGGTGACATCTTTAGTCCTGCCAGGTGATCTCTACGGAATGTTCATTACTGAGAGTTCTATGCACAGAGAGAGATGCTGCTTGCTTGGCTCTTTTGAAAAAGCTATTATTTCCCACACTGCAAAAAGGTGATGCAACAGACAGTGAACTGTCAGGACCATGGTCCAGACATCAAACTGTGGGAGGGGTTTCAACTACAACATCAGCCATACAGAGCCCCCTGATGATCTATTTGAGAAAAGGTAAAGATTTCCTGTGGGAAAAGTGTAATAGCTACTGATTGGGATGAAGTTCAATCTTTGGTTGAAGTTCCTCTTTAACTTCCTGGCGGTAAGCCCGAGCTGAGCTCAGGCTATGCCGCCGGAAGGCACCGCTCAGGCCCCGCTGGGCCGATTTGCATAATTTTTTTTTGCTACACGCAGCTAGCAAAGTGCAATGCGATCGCCGATGCTACCCGCCGATCCACCACTATTCGTCGCGCCGCGGCCGCCCCCCCCCCCCCCCCCAGACCCAGTGCGCTGCCTGGCCATTCAGTGCCAGGCAGCGCTGTGGGGTGGATCGGAGTCCCCTTTGACGTCAGTGACGTCATCCCGCCCGTCGCCATGGCGACGGGGAGAGCCCTCCAGGAGATCCCGTTCTTTGAACGGGATCTCCGATCGCCTCCGGGATTCCGCTGAGCAGCGGCTATCATGTAGCGAGGCAAGAATTTTTTTTTAAAAAATGGCTTTTCTGCCCCCTGGCGGATTTTGATGAACCGCCAGGAGGGTTAAAGAAAACCTGTATTGAGAAACACCTCCCCTGGGGGGTACTCACCTGGGGTGGGGGAAGCCTCCGGATCCTATTGACGCTTCCCCCGTCCTCCTTGGTCCCACGGCGGCAGCGATAAAGCTCTCCGAACAGCGGGGATGTAAATATTTACCTTCCCGGCTCCAGCACAGTATCGGCTCTCCGCTCGGAGATGGGCGGAAATACTCGATCGCTGTCGGGCCGCTCTACTGTGCAGGCGCAAGTCTCCTATGCATGCGCAGTAGAGCGGACCGACTGAGATCGGCTATTTTCGCCTATCCGTGCGGAGAGCCGCAACAGTGCCCCCTCTGGAGCCAGGAAAGGTAAATAAATCAGCGCTTATCAGGCTTGTTGAGGGAGGATTGACAGACACCCCAGGGGAGCCAGCGCTGGATTGCCTGCAGCTACAGGGGAGGGGGGAAGCCTCATTGGGACCCTGAGGCTTCCCCCTCCTGAGGTGAGTACCCCCCAGGGGAACTTTTTTTTGTTACAGGGTCTCTAACATTTCAGCACATAGCGTCTTTCGCTTGACCTTGTTTGAGTCATTGCCAGGTTAGTTGTGAACCTCTGGCCCAAATCTCTCTTGGCAGTTCCTCTTCGGTTGTAGAAAAAGCAGCAGACTATGCTGACTACTTGTTTTTGGTCGATACAATTATGAATCGTGTCGGAAGAAGCAGCAGTTTCAGCATTATCCTGCTTCCCTATCTCCTGATCTAGGAAGAACGACTGTTCCTTTTTCCAGCATCCGTGAATAAGTTCCATCTGTGTGAACTACTGTATTTTTTGGACTATAAGACTAACTTTTTCTCCCCCAAAAGTGGGGAAAAAAGTCACTGCATCTTATAGTCCAAATGCAGGGAGTTCCTGACTTGTGAACGCCTGCCAATACTAACCTCCAACCCGCCGCAATGTCATAGACTTCCTGTACTGTGCCCATGCAGAGGAAGACACAGGGGGACAAATGGAGGACACAGGGGGCATAAAGGGGCATAGAGGAGGACACAAAGGGCATAGAGGCGGACACAAGGAGGACACATGGGGGACATAAGAGGAACAAGGGGGCATGAGGTACAAAGGGGGCATAATCCACAAGAGGCCCCTTCTCCATGGATGCCACAGGTTTAGTATATTTTTCCCCCTGGTTTTTGGCCTCTAAATCTAGGTACGTCTTATGGTCAGGAGCATCTTATAGTTTCCCCCAAAAAATGGTAGCTACTCAGCAAAAGGATCAACTTCGGGGCCTGTTTTTTTGTTTTGTTTTTGTTTTTTTGTTTTAATGCAACAATAAAAAGTAATGTTAATTAAATTCGTTCTGGCTTATGCTGGGAATACACCATACGTTTTTCCGCTGGATAGATGGGATCGATAGATAATTTCCGACATGTCCGATATTTCTTCCGATCGTTTTTTGGATCGATTTCTCATAGAAGTGAATGGAAAAAGATACGAAAAACGAGCGGAAGATAAGAGAATTGAGCGCAGAATCGAGTGGAAAAAAAAATTGGATGGAAAATCGAGCGGGAAAAAGGTATCGTGTGTACCCAGCATTACTGTTCTAGACCAAATCAATTTGTCCCGTAATGTCCCCCGCTAACACGCCGGCGCAGAACGCTCCCAGCGACAGAAGCACATGCAGCCGAGCTGCGCATGCGCAGTGCGCCCCAGACTGAAGGACTTTATGGGCTGAATAGCGGAGGATGCAAGAGGATGACGAGGAAGCGATCTGCCTGGAGGGGACTGGAGAAAGCCCCAGGTATGTACAATTTTTTAATACCCCCCCTCTCCCCCTCTGCTTTAAAGATACTCCGTAGCAAAAATTGCATCCTGTTTTTTATCATCCTACAAGTTCCAAAAGCTATTCTAATGTGTTCTGGCTAGAGTTGGGCCGAACGGTTCGCCTGCGAACGGTTCCATGCGAACTTCAGTGGTTCGCGTTCGCGTCCCGCAGGCGAACCTTTGCGGAAGTTCGGTTCGCCCCATAATGCACATGGAGGGTCAACTTTGACCCTCTACATCACAGTCAGCAGGCCCAGTGTAGCCAATTAGGCTACACTAGCCCCTGGAGCCCCACCCCCCCTTATATAAGGCAGGCAGCGGCGTCCATTACGGTCACTCGTGTGCTGCCTGCGTTAGTGAGAGTAGGGCGAGCTGCTGCAGACTGTCTCTCAGGGAAAGATTAGTTAGGCTTAATTTGTTCCTGTCTGGCTGCATACCTGTTCTGTGAACCCACCACTGCATACCTGTGCTGTGAACCCACCACTGCATACCTGTGCTGTGAACCCACCACTGCATACCTGTTCAGTGAACCTGCCACTGCATACCTGTTCTGTTCAGTGGACCTGCCACTGTATACCTGTTCATTGAACCCACCACTGCATACCTGTGCTGTGAACCCACCACTGCATACCTGTTCTGTGAACCCACCACTGCATACCTGTTCAGTGAACCCGCCACTGCATACCTGTTCTGTTCAGTGGACCCGCCACTGTATATCTGTTCATTGAACCCACCACTGCATACCTGTGCTGTGAACCCACCACTGCATACCTGTTCTGTGAACCCACCACTGCATACCTGTGCTGTGAATCCACCACTGCATACCTGTTCAGTGAACCTGCCACTGCATACCTGTTCTGTTCAGTGGACCCGCCACTGTATACCTGTTCATTGAACCCACGACTGCATACCTGTGCTGTGAACCCACCACTGCATACCTGTTCTGTGAACCCATCACTGCATACCTGTGCTGTGAACCCACCACTGCATACCTGTTCAGTGAACCTGCCACTGCATACCTGTTCTGTTCAGTGGACCCGCCACTATATACCTGTTCATTGAACCCACCACTGCATACCTGTGCTGTGAACCCACCACTGCATACCTGTTCTGTGAACCCGCTACTGTATACCTGTTCTGTTTAGTGAACCCGCCACTGTATACCTGTTCTGTTTAGTGAACCCGCCACTGTATACCTGTTCTGTTTAGTGAACCCGCCACTGCATACCTGTTCTGTTTAGTGAACCCGCCACTGCATACCTGTTCTGTTCAGTGGACCCGCCACTGTATACCTGTTCATTGAACCCACCACTGCATACCTGTGCTGTGAACCCACCACTGCATACCTGTTCTGTGAACCCACCACTGCATACCTGTGCTGTGAACCCACCACTGCATACCTGTTCAGTGAACCTGCCACTGCATACCTGTTCTGTTCAGTGGACCCGCCACTGTATACCTGTTCATTGAACCCACCACTGCATACCTGTGCTGTGAACCCACCACTGCATACCTGTTCTGTGAACCCACCACTGCATACCTGTTCAGTGAACCCGCCACTGCATACCTGTTCTGTTCAGTGGACCCGCCACTGTATACCTGTTCAGTGAACCTGCCACTGCATACCTGTTCTGTTCAGTGGACCCGCCACTGTATACCTGTTCATTGAACCCACCACTGCATACCTGTGCTGTGAACCCACCACTGCATACCTGTTCTGTGAACCCGCCACTGTATACCTGTTCTGTTTAGTGAACCCGCCACTGTATACCTGTTCTGTTTAGTGAACCCGCCACTGTATACCTGTTCTGTTTAGTGAACCCGCCACTGCATACCTGTTCTGTTCAGTGGACCCGCCACTGTATACCTGTTCAGTGAACCCGCCACTGCATACCTGTTCTGTTCAGTGGACCCGCCACTGTATACCTGTATACAATGAACAGAGGCGCCAAAAGTATAAGATTAGATTAAATGAGCTTAAAAACCAACTTAAATGGCAAAATTGAAGGAGGAAGTGGTGGTCTTACCTCCCTCAAGCAGACACGACAACGACTGCGATTCAGACAGTCAAACACATTTATTAGGAACTCCAAAAAGAAATGCAACGCGTTTCGCAGGTTCAACCCCGCTTCATCAGGCAATATAGGGAGGGGAGGAGTATCAAACAATCTGCACAAGGATTCAAATTAAGCGCCTCTTTTGAATCCTTGTGCAGATTGTTTGATACTCCTCCCTATATTGCCTGATGAAGCGGGGTTGAACCTGCGAAACGCGTTGCATTTCTTTTTGGAGTTCCTAATAAATGTGTTTGACTGTCTGAATCGCAGTCGTTGTCGTGTCTGCTTGAGGGAGGTAAGACCACCACTTCCTCCTTCAATTTTGCCATTTAAGTTGGTTTTTAAGCTCATTTAATCTAATCTTATACTTTTGGCGCCTCTGTTCATTGTATACAATTTTGAGTCCACCCTTGGTGGAGGGTTGCTACCCTTTCTTCCTGTCTACAGAGAGCGACTTCTTAATCCTGAGTGGGGTCAGGACAATCTCCCCACCTGCCTTTACAGTGGTTGCCTGCTGGTGACCCTGACTTGTGAGTATTTAGCAATACAAACTTATTGCCACCTTGTCCAGTACGAATTACACTATTGGGGCTCTTGGTGTTCCCTGTTTTTGCCACTGTATACCTGTTCAGTGAACCAGCCACTGCATACCCGTTGTGTTCAGTGAACCTGCCACTGGATACCTGTTCTGTGAACCCGCCACTGTATACCTGTTCTGTTTAGTGAACCCGCCACTGTATACCTGTTCTGTTTAGTGAACCCGCCACTGCATACCTGTTCTGTTCAGTGAACCCGCCACTGTATACCTGTTCAGTGAACCCGCCACTGCATACCTGTTGTGTTCAGTGAACCTGCCACTGCATACCTGTTCTGTGAACCCGCCACTGTATACCTGTTCTGTTCAGTGAACCCACCGCATCAGTGCGCATACCTGTGCAGTTAAGTGAACCCACCTACCTACGTGAGTGCACGCAGTGTGATATACCACTCCGTGCATACCCGATATGGACAAAACAGGTAGAGGAAGAGGTAGTGCCAGAGCCAGAGGAAGGCCACCCGGCAGATCTGCGCGAGGTCGTGTAAATGTAATTTCGTGTGGACCTGGCCCACAGTACAGTGCTCGGAAGAAGGCACGTCCCATCACCTCCCAAGATTGTCAGGACGTGGTTGAGTATTTAGCGACACAGAACACCTCATCTTGCTCAGCCACCAGCGCTACTACTAGCACCACTTCCGCTGCATTTGACACTTCGCAAGAATTATTTAGTGTTGAAATCACTGATGCACAGCCATTGTTGTTACAGCCAGATGAATTTTCACCAGCTCATATATTTGAGTTACCCGGCAACACTATGGATGTAACGTGTAAGGAGGATGAAGGACCTACTGATGGTGCATGTTTGGATTTGTCTGAGGCAAGCGAAGCTGGGCAGGATGATTACGATGATGACGATGATAGGGATCCTCTGTATGTTCCCAATAGAGGAGATGAAGAGGGGGACAGTTCAGAGGGGGAGTCAGAGAGTAGTAGGAGGAGAGAAGTTGCTGAAAGAAGCTGGGGCAGCTCTTCGTCAGAAACAGCTGGTGGCAGAGTCCGGCACCATGTATCGCCACCTATGTACAGCCAGCCAACTTGCCCTTCAGCATCAGCTGCTGAGGTCCCCATAGTGCCCACATCCCAGGGTGGCTCAGCGGTGTAGAAATTGTTTAATGTGTGTGCCTCAGATCGGACCAAAGCCATCTGTTCGCTCTGCCAACAAAAATTGAGCCGTGGAAAGGCCAACACTCACGTAGGGAAAAGTGCCTTACGAAGGCACCTGGAGAAAAGGCACAAACGGCAATGGGATGGCCACCTGAGCAAAAGCAGCAGCAGCACACAAAAGCAAAGCCACCCTCCTTCTCCTCTTCCTCCTCCATCAGGTGCATTATCTGCTTCTGCCGCTTTCTCCCTTCCACCTTCACAGGCACCCTCCTCCACTCCGCCTCTGCCCTTGAGCGGTTCCTGCTCCTCTGCCCACAGCAGCAGTCAGGTGTCCGTGAAGGAAATGTTTGAGCGGAAGAAGCCAATTTCGGCCAGTCACCCCCTTGCCCGGCGTCTGACAGCTGGCGTGGCGGAACTGTTAGCTCGGCAGCTGTTACCATACCGGCTGGTGGACTCTGAGGCCTTCCGTAAATTTGTGGCCATCGGAACACCGCAGTGGAAGATGCCAGGCCGCACTTATGTTTCGAGAAAGGCCATACCCCAACTGCACCGTGAAGTTGAGAGGCAAGTGGTGTCATCTCTTGCGAAGAGCGTTGGGTCAAGGGTACACCTGACCACGGATGCCTGGTCTGCCAAGCACGGGCAGGGCCGCTACATTACCTACACAGCCCATTGGGTGAACCTGGTGGTGAACGATGGCAAGCAGGGCGCAGCGGACCAAATTGTGACACCTCCACGGCTTGCAGGCAGGCCTCCTGCCACCTCCTCTCCTCCTGCTACATGCTCTTCGCTGTCCTCCTCCTCCTTGGCTGAGTGGCAGTTCTCCTCTCCAGCTACACAGCCCCAGCTCCGCAGGGCCTATGCTGCATGCCAGGTAAGACGGTGTCACGCCATCTTAGACATGTCTTGTCTCAAAGCGGAGAGTCACACTGGAGCAGCTCTCCTGGCTGCTCTTAAGAAACAGGTGGATGAGTGGCTGACCCCGCACCACCTGGAGATAGGCAACGTGGTGTGCGACAACGGCAGCAATCTGCTTGCCGCTTTGCATATGGGGAAGCTGACACACATACCCTGCATGGCACATGTCATGAATCTAGTGGTTCAAAGATTTGTGGCAAAGTACTCTGGCTTAGCGAATGTCCTGAAGCAGGCCAGGAAGTTCTGTGGGCATTTGAGGCGGTCTTACACAGCCATGGCACGCTTTGCGGAAATTCAGCGCAAAAACAACATGCCGGTGAGACGCCTCATTTGCGATAGCCCGACTCGCTGGAACTCGACCCTGCTCATGTTCTCCCGCCTGCTAGAACAGAAGAAAGCCGTGACCCACTACCTCTACAACTACAGTAGAATGAAACAGTCTGGGAAGATGGGGATGTTCTGGCCCGACAACTGGACACTGATGGAAAATGCATGCAGGCTCATGCGGCCGTTTGAGGAGGTGACCAACCTGGTGAGCCGCAGTGAGGGCACCATCAGCGACTTAATTCCCTACGCTTACTTCTTGGAGCGTGCTGTGCGTAGAGTGGCGGATGAAGCTGTGAATGAGCGTGACCAGGAACCGTTACGGCAGGAACAGGCATGGGACCAATTTTCATCAGACCCAGCTGTTTCCTCAACACCTGCGGCAGCACAGAGGGGGGAGGAGGAGGAAGAAGAGAAGTCGTGTGCAGAAGACGAGTCAGACTCAGAGGATGATGAGCAAGGTGTTTCTTTGGGGGAGGAGGAGGAGGAGGAGGGGACAGCGGCAGGAGAACAACCTCAGCAGGCATCGCAAGGGGCTTGTGCTGCTCAACCTTCCCGTGGTATTGTTCGCGGCTGGGGGGAGGAGGTTGACTTACCTGACGTCACTGAGGAAGAGCAAGAGGAGATGGAGGGTACTGGATCCGACTTTGTGCAGATGTCGTCTTTTATGCTGTCCTGCCTGTTGAGGGACCCCCGTATAAAAAACCTCAAGGGGAATGAGCTGTACTGGGTGGCCACACTACTAGACCCTCGGTACAGGCACAAAGTGGCGGACCTGTTACCAACTCACCGGAAGGTGGAAAGGATGCAGCACATGCAGAACCAGCTGTCAACTATGCTTTACAATGCCTTTAAGGGTGATGTGACGGCACAACGCCAGCAAGGTACCACTGCCACTAATCCTCCTCCCGTGTCCACGCAGTCAAAGACAGGACGCTCCAGCGATCTCATGGTGATGTCGGACATGCGGACGTTCTTTAGTCCAACGCCTCGCCGTAGCCCTTCCGGATCCACCCTCCACCAACGCCTGGAACGGCAGGTAGCCGACTACCTGGCCTTAAGTGTGGATGTAGACACTGCTGTGAACAGCGATGAGGAACCCTTGAACTACTGGGTGCGCAGGCTTGACCTGTGGCCAGAGCTGTCCCAATTTGCCATCCAACTTCTCTCCTGCCCTGCCGCAAGCGTCCTGTCAGAAAGGACCTTCAGCGCAGCTGGAGGCATTGTCACAGAGAAGAGAAGTCGCCTAAGTCACAAAAGTGTTAAGTACCTCACCTTTATCAAAATGAATGAGGCATGGATCCCGGAGGGCTGCTGCCCGCCCCAAGACTAAGTCAGTCCCCGCACACACAGCATCTCTGCCTGCACGCCGTGTGACTGGCTGCCTGGCCTGCCCCAAGAAGACTAAGTCGCTCCCAGTCCCTCCACACAGCATGTCTGCCTGCAGGCCGCTTGACTACCTTCTCCGCCACCACCAACAGGGTCCGGGACTCCAGGCGGATTGCTGAATTTTTTAGGCCGCTGCTAGCAGCGGCCGCTGTAATAATTTTTCTGGTGCGTGTACATGACTGCCTAATTTTTCTGGCTGCACTGCGGGCAGCTGCAACAACAAAAGAAAAGGCATGTACATGCGCCCATTCCCCTTCGTGATCATTACCTTGCCGTGGTGAAGGGGCTTGCGTATCACAATGAAGCAATGACCGGCGCCTAGATGAGTGTCTCGGGGGGCACACCCACGATAATAAGGTCGTTGCCTCATTGTGGTCAGACCAAATTTGATCAGCTGGACAGTCACTGTTCTGTCATTCAGCTACATCAGCCAGGCGACCATATGGGCTGTAAAGCCACCAAAACCTGCACTCTCGCCATGGTGCGCACCAGTCCAGCACGGCCATCACTACACAAACAGCTGTTTGCGGTGCGTTACACGGTGAGTTTGGTGTGTCAGTGTGAAGCAGTACCTTAATTACACTACCTGATTGATGTATACACATGCAAGATGTTTGAAAGCACTTTAGGCCTGTCATTTAGCATTCAATGTGATTTCTGCCCTTAAAACGCTGCTTTGCGTCAAATCCAGATTTTTCCCCGGGACTTTTGGCATGTATCCCACTCCGCCATGCCCCCCTCCAGGTGTTAGACCCCTTGAAACATCTTTTCCATCACTTTTGTGGCCAGCATAATTATTTTTTTTTTCAAAGTTCGCATCCCCATTGAAGTCTATTGCGGTTCGAGAACTTTAACGCGAACCGAACCTTCCGCGGAAGTTCGCGAACCAGGTTCGCGAACCTAAAATCGGAGGTTCGGCCCAACTCTAGTTCTGGCTTACTGCAGCACTTTCTGCTATCACAGTCTCTGTAATAAATCAATGTATCTTTCCCCTGTCAGACTTGTCGGCCTGTGTCTGGAAGGCTGCCAAGTTCTTCAGTGTTGTGGTTCTGCTATGAACTCACCCTTCCAGGCCCCTCTCTGCACACTGCCTATGTGTTATTTAGGATTAGAGCAGCTTCTCTCTTCTCTCTTATCTTTTACAAGCTGGATAAATCCTCCTCTGAGCTGGCTGGGCTTTCACATACTGAGGAATTACAAACAAGGGCAAAGCTGTTTGCAGGAAGAAAAGAGCAGCCTGAAACTTCAGTGCATGGGGAAAGAAACACACAAATGATCTCTTGAGATACAAAAGGAATGCTGTATTCAGCCTGCTTGTGTATGGATGTATTTTCTATGTGTAGACATGCTGTACATCAACCTACTTCCTGTTTTGGTGGCCATTTTTAAAACTTTTTTTAACCACTTTTAATGCGGCGGGGAGCGGCGAAATTGTGACAGAGGGTAATAGGAGATGTCCCCTAACGCACTGGTATGTTTACTTTTGAGCGATTTTAACAATACAGATTAGTTGTGTCACAGCGTATGCATCTGCACAGCACTTCCAAGAAATCCCATTCCAGTGATGTGAGATCGTTAGGCAGACCGATATTACACATCATTGCATAATGGTGTACAGACACATAAACATGTTTTTGGTCAGAGCAGCGAAGGCTGTAAACACGATACCGGGATGAACTCAGGTCAGGTTGCAAGACAATCTATAATAAGACGTAGTACTCGGAACAGTAAGGTCCTGCTGTGCATGTTGTTTACAGACCGGTGGTGTTGTCCGGGGAGATAGTTTTATGAAACTGGAGCAGGAATGGGAGGCATTTGCACAGAAATTGCAAAATCCATTAACTAAAACTCAGACCCCAACAACTTCTAAAAGATAGATGCACCTTTTTTAACCTCCTTGGCGGTTAATTTTTTTTTTCCTAATTAAAAAAATCCTTTTTTTTTTAAATTTTTTTTTTTGTTTCATGTAAAGCTACCAGAGTGGTAGCTACATGAAACACCACTAGAGGGCGCATGTGGCCCTCTAGTCCGATCGTCGCCGGCATCTATAGCAAACAGGGGAACGCGTATATAACGCGTTCCCCTGTTTGGCTTCTCCTGTCGCCATGGCGACGATCGGGATGACGTCATGGACGTCAGCTGACGTCAGGCACACCCGATCCAGCCCATAGCGCTGCCTGGAACTCATTGATCCGGGCAGCGCAGGGCTCTGGCGGGGGGAGGGGCCCTCTTCAGCCGCTGCGTGCGGCCGATCGCCGCAGAGCGGCGGCGATCAAGCTGTGCGCGCGGCTAGCAAAGTGCTGGCTGCGCGCACAGCAATTTACAGGACACAAATCGCCCCACCAGGGGCTGAGATCTCCCCCTGCGCGGCATAGCCCGAGCTCAGCTCGGGCTTACCGCCAGGGAGGTTAATGGACTTTAAAGAGGAACTCCAGTGAAAATAATGTAATAAAAAAGTGAAGTACATTCAGGTTTGATGGCTTCCAAGCATGGACAGCTCTCTAACTCACACCACAGATTTTCAATTACATTCAGGTCTGAGGACTGAGATGGCCATTCCAGAACATTGTACTTGTTCCTCTGCATGAATGCCTTAGTGGATTTTGAGCAGTGTTTAGGGTCGTTGTCTTGTTGAAAGATCCAGCCCCGGCGCAGCTTCAGCTTTGTCACTGATTCCTGGATATTGGTCTCCAGAATCTGCTGATACTGAGTGGAATCCACGCATCCCTCAACTTTGACAAGATTCCCAGTCCCTGCACTGGCCACACAGCCCCACAGCATGATGGAACCAACACTATATTTTACTGTAGGTAGCAGGTGTTTTTCTTGGAATGCTGTGTTGTTTTTCCTCCATGCATAACACCCCTTGTTATGCCCAAATAACTCATCAGTCCCCAGCACCTGATTCCAAAATGAAGCTGGCTTTTCCAAATGAGCTTTAGCATATCTCCAGCGGCTCTGCATTTCATTTCCATCAGCTAAGATCAAACAAGTTGGCGCCATTGTCTCAGGTTGCCTGCTCTTTGGTATTTAGCTGAATGAAAGGATTTTGTTGATGTGTATACAGTACTGTATTCAGTTAAATCAAATCTTGTGACTCTTTGTATTCCTGAGACCTCTGGGTTATGTGACCTCTTCTATATGAGAAGTTTAATTGTACCTGTACACAATAGTATTATCTTGAAACAGCCCCCTGCTGGTAGCTTCTAATTAGATCATCATTTCATGGGGCTATCTGGCCACCTGTGCCACCTGTCTGCAGTACAATATTAAATGCTATATACATGTCCCACTATCAATCCCACTGCCATAGAGAGGGGTAGTCAGTGCAAATGTTACAGCAGGGACACAAACAACAACAAAAACTTCCAATTTTTACTGTCAAACAGAGTTCTGGCTTAAAGCCAACCTGAACTGAAAATTAAAAGTCAAAATAAACATACACAGGTCATACTTACCTCCTCCTGTGTAGTATACTCATCAATCTTTCTCCTTTCCTGTGTACTGTTTGTCCACTGTGATCAATGTAGTTCTCCGTCCTCCATTGCGAAAATGGCCATTACCCCATAACAGCTTTATGGTCAGCACACTGTTAAACTGTAATATCACCCACATGAGCCATAGGGAAACATGGACATTACCTTGCATATCAGTAGTCTTTTCAGTCTTTTTGACAGCAACTGATATGCAACTGACAGCAACTGATATATTTCTGGAAGTAACTGCAAGGAATTGTTGTAAGAAGAAAATGTTGAGCTTCTGAGAGAAACTGACAGCAAGGTAAGTATGTAATATTAATTTGTAAGTACATCATGTGTTTATTTTAAATAATTTTACTGAGTTCAGGTTCCCTTTAAAGCGTGAGCGTCTGAGATGAAACACTAACTATAACAAGTAACGTTTCTATATATCTTATCTAAAGTTTAGATAGTTTACACATCAAATCTAGCTGCAAACAGCTTCAACAGTATATGATTATTAATTCCTGTGATACAATGAGGGCAGCCATGTTCTGTTTGTCACATTGTCACAGGCTGAGGGCTGGAGATGCTATCAGCTTGCCTGTGTGTGAATTCAGTCCCCTCTCCTCTGCCTCTGAAATCAATGGCTAGTAACCTCCTCCTCCTGCCCAGACTGAGCCCCCATAAGCCCTTGCTACACTGCCAAGGAACAAAAGGAGCTGTGGGCGAGGCTTGTTTAGTTTATAGGGAATTAGAGTATTAAAACAAAACAAAACAAAAAGTATTTGGCTTGAGGAATGCCCTATAAACTATATGAAAGGAACACAATTATGCAATGAGTAAAAGTTCATCTCGGATCCACTTTAAAGTAAACTGCCAGTTTGCCACTAGTTTAGACAGAAGGTTGAACAGTGTGGTTACCGCCTACCAGCAACCGGTGAGCTACTGCACACTCAGGTTGGTTCACATGCCGTCAAACATCAATATCTGTGCAGTTGGTAGTTTGTGGGCCCCAGTGATGTACTCCTCAGTGGCGGATCTCAGTTTCAGTCGCTGAATGATACATTTCTATTCAGAGAGACCTTCAAGGTGACCCTAACTTTACTCGATTTGCATCATCAAAATCTGGCAGATTTGTCGCTGTAATGGTGCCCAACTGCCCATTTATCAGGCGATGTATGGGCAGATTGACTAAAGACAGATCTTTCTCTGATTGGAGAGAGATCTGTTGCATGCCCATACACCGCAGACCAATTAGAATCCTTTCAGGAACCCTCTGTGGCTTGTATAGATCTTGCATCCAGATAAACCGTGGGGACACCTTAACAGAGGAAGGGCGGCCTCTCTTTTCATGACGCGTGAGGGGGAGGGCGGGGCAGTGACGTGTGAGGGTGTGGCCATGGCAGTGACATAAAACATCTCATGTAAAGAACACAAAGAGAGCGCTGTGCACCTTCCCTTTGTATGTTTATTCTTTCCGTAATTCAGCCAACAACCAGCGTAAATGACATTTGGGAAAACAGTGCTGTCAAACCTGGATCGATGGGGGTGCCGAGGTGAGCCGGGAAGAGGTGTCGGACACACGCACGTGAACAAGCGCCAGACGGCGTGAAACGGCTGTAGTGCCGTCCATACATCCCCTGGTCACCTCTTCCCTGCTCACCTCGGCACCCCCATCGATCCAGGTTTGACAGCACTGTTTTCCCAAATGTCATTTACGCTGGTTGTTGGCTGAATTACGGAAAGAATAAACATACAAAGGGAAGGTGCACAGCGCTCTCTTTGTGTTCTTTACATTTGAATTTGTGCTCTGCACTGCCCAAGCTTGCTGCACTTCCCACTGTTTGGACTGTGAGCTGACCATTGGGTGCTGTTGAATGGGTGAAGTTTAACGCAGACTTATTGGAGCTAGCTGTACCCCCCATTTAACCAGCTGTGTGCCAAGTGTTTTTTCACTGGAGTGTACTAAATAAAACATCTCATGCTACTGTAACTGGAGTAGGAGGAAGCCCAGCTGATTGGAGGAAGTGAGTGCTGGGCTATCCCTCGGCCAAGACTACATGCTGAGCTCGGATAACTTGAATGGATGGCAGACTTGCCCTCCATAACAGATTCTCGTTACAGGTAGTAAAGTCGATTAGTGTCATATACAGCAGGGCCTCGAAAGTCCTCCTATATTGTTATTCTTTGTCACTACCTCGGGACGTGCATGCCATGCCTGCTGCCTTCCTTGGATGTGTGGTGGTAGCCATTTCTCAGGCTCCAACTCTGGATCGGAATCGAACCCTGACTCCCCGGCTATACGCTTTCTTTAACAATGGTAGAGAAAGAACCATCGACAGTATGAGCAGCGATGGACTACTGGGTGCGCAGGCTTGACCTGTGGCCAGAGCTGTCACAATTTGCCATCCAACTTCTGTCTTGCCCTACCTCAAGCGTCCTGTCAGAAAGGACCTTCAGCACAGCTGGAGGCATTGTCACCGAGAAGAGAAGTCGCCTAAGTCACAAAAGTGTTCAGTACCTGACCTTTATCAAAATGAATGAGGCATGGATCCCGGAGCGCTACAGTCCCCGCACACAGCATCTCTGCCTGCACGACATGTGACTGGCTGCCTGCCCGAAGACTAAGTCGCTCCCCACACAGCACCTCTGCCCGCAGGCCGCTTGACTGCCGTCTCGCCACCACCAACAGGGTCCAGGACTCCCGGTGGATTCCTGAATTTTTAAGGCAGCTGCTAGCAGCGGCCACTATACTAATTTTTCTGGTGCGTGTACATGCCTTCCTAATTTTTCTGGCTGCACTGCAGCTGCAACAACAAAACAAAAGGCATGTACTGTACATGTGTCAATTCCCCTTCATGATCATTACCTTGCCGCGGTGAAGGGGCTTGCGTATCACAATGAGGCAATGACCGCCGGCTATATGAGTGTCTCGGGGGGGGCACATCGAAAATAATAAGGTCATTGCTTCATTGTGGACAGACCAAATTTGATCAGCTGGACAGTCACTGTTGTTCTATCATTGAGCTACCACAGCCCGGCGACTATATGAGCTGGAAAACCGCCACAGCCTGCACTCTAGCCATGGTGCGCACCAGTCCAGCACGGTCGGCCATCACTACACAAACAGCTGTTTGTGGTGCGTTACACAGTGAGTTTGGTGTGTCTGTGTGAAGCAGTACTCTAATTACACTCCCTGATAGATGTATACACATGCAAGATGTTTTAAAGCACTTTAGGCCTGCAATTTAGCATTCAATGTGATTTCTGCCCTTAAAACGCTGCTTTGCATCCAATCCAGATTTTTCCCCGGGACTTTTGGCGTCTATCCTACTCCGCCATGCCCCCCTCCAGGTGTTAGACCCCTTGAAACATCTTTTCCATCACTTTTGTGGCCAGCATAAATGTTTCTAGTTTTCAAAGTTCGCCTCCCCATTGAAGTCTATTGCGGTTCGCGAAAATTTGCGCAAACCGAACTTTTGCGGGGGTTCGCGAACTGAAAATCGGAGGTTCGGGCCATCTCTAGTGATGTACCGCAGGAGACATTGGCAGCGCTTCCAAACAGAGGCTGCACCCGAATTGACTACCTGCAATAGATGTGCAGAGCTCCACAATGTGGACAAAAATACACAACTTGCATTCAACCATTTTATGACTAGCAGCACTAGGAAAAATTGTGTTTTTATCATAAGACTAGCGGTAGGTCTTCCCCCGAGAGGACCCTTCATCGCCGTGGGGAAGTCTAGTAGGGAATAATTTGTGCACATATTATTTATACTGAAGCTAACGTCCTCCTTTGCTGTACCTGTTTTGAATGCAAGTTGTGTATTTTAGTCCACATTGTGGAGCTCTGCACATCTATTGCAGGTAGTCAATTTGGGTGCAGCCTCTGTTTGGAAGCGCTGCCAATGTCTCCTGCTGTACAAAACTTATGTAAGTATACTTATGGCTAGCTGCATCCATGTGCATCAATTTGCATTCAAATTATAGATTAGGACTAGTACATGATTTGCATCTGATTTGCATTCAAGGCATGTATTTAGCCCTGTGGGGCTCTGCATGACTCTGTTGGTCTACAATTCAGTTGCAGCCTATGAGCGCTGTCATTTGTTTGATGTCCATCTCTAGTGATGGATGTGCGATTGGCACCCGGGCATGACGAGCAGTAGGGAACAAAAGCTATTGTTCATGGTTCATCAGTTAGGGACCTGTCATAATGGATTGCTAAATTATATCATGAGAGAGCTGAACAGATGTTAGATTTGTGCTCAAAACAATCACAAACGTTTGTCTCGCTAGCACCTGTACATACCACGAATGTGCTATTAATTTACTTTTACGCAATACCAGTTGCCTGGCAGCCCTGCTGGTCCTCTGCCTCTAATACTTTTAGACATTGACCCTAAACAAGCATGCAGCAAATCAAGTATTTCTGACATTATTGTCAGATCTGACAAGATTAGCTGCATGCTTGTTTCTGGTGTTATGCAGACACTACTAAAGCCAAATAGACCAGCATGGCTGCCAGGCAACTGGTATTGTTTAAAAGGAAATAAATATGGCAGCCACCATATTCTTATCACAGGTTCCCTTTAACTATTTCATGAGTATAAAGTTGATTCATGCCAGTAACAGCACATTATTATTTATATAGCTTCAGCAGTGCTGTATGGAGTTTATATAGTCATGTCACTAACTATTCCCTCAGAGGGGCTCATAAGTCCATTGTAGTCTGGAGCCAATTTTAGGGGGAAGCCAATTAACGTATGTGTATGGTTTTGGGATGATGGAGGAAACCGGAGTGCCCGGAGGAAACCTACGCAGACATGCAAACTCCTTGTCCTGGCTGGGATTTGATCTGGGGACCCAGCGCTGCAAGGTGAGTGTGCTATCCACCACACCACCGTGCTGCCCACCCCTTCCTTCAGATATTAGGCAAACTGACAACCCCCCTTTTGCATTTCCCTTTTGCATTACGAACACAATCTGCCGTTAAGCCAATCCTGAGTACGTTGAGAGACGAGCAACAGACGGCAGAATTCCAGCTGTGACAGTTCCAGCTGCTTAATTTCACCCTTACTGGCATCAAATTGTAGACCTTGAAAAAGCTCTTCAATGAAAACAGAACACAGAAAAAAAAATGTTTTTTTACATTACACTTATATCAATACTCAGTGCCATACATATATCACTTCGGCCACTTGGACTCCCTCTGCTGGCCACTATGGGTAACGTCAGGTAAATGGGAGTTCTTTCACACTGAAAATATTTTTCATTGCTATGATTACGGGTGGGATTAGCATGGAAAAAAAAAAACGCAGGAAGTTTTTTTAAATGGGCGATCCCAAAGCAAATTGAATAGCACTGTGTTTGCTATGTGTGCCCATTCATTTAACCTAATTGCAAAGACATCTAGACTTAATAGGGCCCCCCTGCAAAAATGATAGCATGGGGCCCCATAAGCAAACGCAGGGGGGGATTACAGCTGCCCAGAATCCTCCCTCAGACCAGGGCTGGTGCAGTGTCTAGGGACCAGTGGATACTTCCTTACCAATGTTTGGCTGTCCTCATTATTATCTGTATCCAAACTGCTCCTGATCGATCCTGTTGTCGATCGGGAGCAGATCGGACATTTGGGAAATAATTGTCAGATCCTGTCAGTCGGATGGGAAATTGCATTGTGTGTACCCAGCATGATGTCCTACCATATTATTATACTGTATTGTGCATCACTGAGGGAGACCTTTCAGGAATCCCCCCCTTGAAAATCCTGGGTTTGCCCCTGGGCCCCTTGGTCCCCGAACCCCATGAGGGTCATGTGATTGGGAGCGGCACATGGCAGCAGAGAGTGTTCTACTGTAAAGCAGCCTCTGGAAGCAGGAACAAAATTACACACACCCCTGAACACGGTTTTTGCTAATTGGCTGCACTTTCGGTTGGGGAGAGGGAGGTGGAGAGGGCCCAAAGCCAATGGCAGGGGCCGCAGGAGTGATTGCTACGCCCATGGCAGCAGGCACTATGTTTGCAATTGGGTTACAAATAGATTGTACCACTCTGTATAGGGCACTGCGATTATTGTGTTAATCATAATGCCCTTGCGATCGGCAAAACGCACTTTGACAATCGGATTAAAGTGCATGCATGGGTGAATGACGCGTGCAAATTTGGACACAGGGAGAAGATGAAAGATGGCGCTCCCTGCTCTAGATAGTCTCTGGACTATATAACAAATATATTCCCCTACTGATTACCTAATTGTTCCTTTGGTGGCAAAATAATATAATAACATAAAATAAAATTGTGAGTATTACCATATTGTTCCTTTGGTGGCAAAGGGAACCTGAGATGGGGAATTAGCAATAAAATATACATACTACTACTTATACTGCAGCCACCTATTACTGGCTGCACCCATCCCTGGCTACCTATACTGCGGCCACCTATTACTGGCTGCACCTATTCCTGGCTACCTATACTGCGGCCACCTATTACTGGCTGCACCTATTCCTGGCTAGCTATACTGCGGCCACCTATTACTGGCTGCACCTATCCCTGGCTAGCTATACTGCGGCCACCTATTACTGGCTACACCCATCCCTGGCTACCTATACAGCGGCCACCTATTACTGGCTGCACCCATCCCTGGCTACCTATACTGCGACCACCTATTACTGGCTACACCCATCTCTGGCTACCTATACTGCGGCCACCTATTACTGGCTGCACCTATCCCTGGCTACCTATACTGCGGCCACCTATTACTGGCTGCACCCATCCCTGGCTACCTATACTGCGGCCACCTATTACTGGCTGCACCCATCCCTGGCTACCTATACAGCGGCCACCTATTACTGGCTGCACCCATCCCTGGCTACCTATACTGCGGCCACCTATTACTGGCTGCACCCATCCCTGGCTACCTATACTGCGGCCACCTATTACTGGCTGCACCTATTCCTGGCTACCTATACAGCGGCCACCTATTACTGGCTGCACCCATCCCTGGCTACCTATGCTGCGGCCACCTATTACTGGCTGCACCCATCCCTGGCTACTTATACTGCAGCCACCTATTACTGGCTGCACCCATCCCTGGCTACCTATACTGCGGCCACCTATTACTGGCTACACCCATCCCTGGCTACCTATACTGCGGCCACCTATTACTGGCTACACCCATCCCTGGCTACCTAAACTGCGGCCACCTATTACTGGCTGCACCTATTCCTGGCTACCTATACTGCGGCCACCTATTACTGGCTGCACCCATCCCTGGCTACCTATACTGCGGCCACCTATTACTGGCTACACCCATCCCTGGCTACCTATACTGCGGCCACCTATTACTGGCTGCACCCATCCCTGGCTACCTATACTGTGGCCGCCTATTACTGGCTGCACCTATTCCTGGCTACCTATACTGCGGCCACCTATTACTGGCTACACCCATCCCTGGCTACCTATACTGCGGCCACCTATTACTGGCTGCACCTATTCCTGGCTAGCTATACTGCGGCCACCTATTACTGGCTACACCTATCCCTGGCTACCTATACTGCGGCCACCTATTACTGGCTACACCTATCCCTGGCTACCTATACTGCGGCCACCTATTACTGGCTGCACCCATCCCTGGCTACCTATACTGCGGCCACCTATTACTGGCTGCACCCATCCCTGGCTACCTATACTGCGGCCACCTATTACTGGCTGCACCCATCCCTGGCTACCTATACTGCGGCCACCTATTACTGGCTGCACCTATTACTGGCTACCTATACTGCGGCCACCTATTACTGGCTGCACCCATCCCTGGCTACCTATACTGCGGCCACCTATTACTGGCTGCACCTATTACTGGCTACCTATACTGCGGCCACCTATTACTGGCTGCACCCATCCCTGGCTACCTATACTGCGGCCACCTATTACTGGCTACACCCATCCCTGGCTACCTATACTGCGGCCACCTATTACTGGCTACACCCATCCCTGGCTACCTATACTGCGGCCACCTATTACTGGCTGCACCTATTCCTGGCTACCTATACTGCGGCCACCTATTACTGGCTACACCCATCCCTGGCTACCTATACTGCGGCCACCTATTACTGGCTGCACCCATCCCTGGCTACCTATACTGCGGCCACCTATTACTGGCTGCACCTATTCCTGGCTACCTATACTGCGGCCACCTATTACTGGCTGCACCTATCCCTGGCTACCTATACTGCGGCCACCTATTACTGGCTGCACCTATCCCTGGCTACCTATACTGTGGCCGCCTATTACTGGCTGCACCTATCCCTGGCTACCTATACTGTGGCCGCCTATTACTGGCTACACCTATCCCTGGCTACCTATACTGAGGACACCTATTACTGGCTACACCTATCCCTGGCTACCTATGCTGCGGCCACCTATTACTGGCTGCACCCATCCCTGGCTACCTATACTGCGGCCACCTATTACTGGCTGCACCTATTCCTGGCTACCTATACTGCGGCCACCTATTACTGGCTACACCCATCCCTGGCTACCTATACTGCGGCCACCTATTACTGGCTGCACCCATCCCTGGCTACCTATACTGCGGCCACCTATTACTGGCTGCACCCATCCCTGGCTACCTATACTGCAGCCACCTATTACTGGCTGCACCCATCCCTGGCTACCTATACTGCGGCCACCTATTACTGGCTGCACCCATCCCTGGCTACCTATACTGCGGCCACCTATTACTGGCTACACCCATCCCTGGCTACCTATACTGCGGCCACCTATTACTGGCTACACCCATCCCTGGCTACCTATACTGCGGCCACCTATTACTGGCTGCACCTATTCCTGGCTACCTATACTGCGGCCACCTATTACTGGCTACACCCATCCCTGGCTACCTATACTGCGGCCACCTATTACTGGCTGCACCCATCCCTGGCTACCTATACTGCGGCCACCTATTACTGGCTGCACCTATTCCTGGCTACCTATACTGCGGCCACCTATTACTGGCTGCACCTATCCCTGGCTACCTATACTGCGGCCACCTATTACTGGCTGCACCTATCCCTGGCTACCTATACTGTGGCCGCCTATTACTGGCTGCACCTATCCCTGGCTACCTATACTGTGGCCGCCTATTACTGGCTACACCTATCCCTGGCTACCTATACTGAGGACACCTATTACTGGCTACACCTATCCCTGGCTACCTATGCTGCGGCCACCTATTACTGGCTGCACCCATCCCTGGCTACCTATACTGCGGCCACCTATTACTGGCTGCACCTATCCCTGGCTACCTATACTGCGGCCACCTATTACTGGCTGCACCTATTCCTGGCTACCTATACTGCGGCCACCTATTACTGGCTACACCCATCCCTGGCTACCTATACTGCGGCCACCTATTACTGGCTGCACCCATCCCTGGCTACCTATACTGCGGCCACCTATTACTGGCTACACCCATCCCTGGCTACCTATACTGCGGCCACCTATTACTGGCTGCACCCATCCCTGGCTACCTATACTGCGGCCACCTATTACTGGCTACATATACTGCGGCCACCTATTACTGGCTACACATATCCCTGGCTACCTATACTGCGGCCACCTATTACTGGCTACACCTATCCCTGGTTACCTATGCTGCGGCCACCTATTACTGGCTGCACCCATCCCTGGCTACCTATACTGCGGCCACCTATTACTGGCTGCACCTATCCCTGGCTACCTATACTGCGGCCACCTATTACTGGCTACACCCATCCCTGGCTACCTATACTGCGGCCACCTACTACTGGCTACACCTATCCCTGGCTACCTATGCTGCGGCCACCTATTACTGGCTGCACCTATTACTGGCTACCTATACTGCGGCCACCTATTACTGGCTACACCCATCCCTGGCTACCTATACTGCGGCCACCTATTACTGGCTACACCCATCCCTGGCTACCTATACTGCAGCCACCAGTTACTGGCTACACCCATCCCTGGCTACCTATACTGCGGCCACCTATTACTGGCTGCACTCATCCCTGGCTACCTATACTGCGGCCACCTATTACTGGCTGCACCTATTCCTGGCTACTTATACTGGGGGCACCTATACCTAACTAGCTATACTGGAGGCACCTATATCTGGCTACGATGAGGGGGGGGGGGGGGGGGGGAAGTAGAGCTCTGTAAAAACAGCGCTGGAGCTTTGGGCGCAGCCAGCGCCACCATAGGGCATAATAGGAATTGCGGCTCTAGTGGCGCTCAGTGTGTAATTTGGGCGCCGGCAAAAGACAGAGAACTAAATACTATAAAAACACTGTAATTTGGCCACCAGCAATAGCTGGAAACCAAATTACATCTATCACCACTATGCATGGCCTCAGGGACTTTTGCAGGAGCAGGGAGAGCCGTTTTACAGCTTTACCCTGTGCCCAAATCTCCCGGCGGCCTAATCATATGTATGCTCAGTGAGTGGGGCACATCTGGCTAGTATACTGGTGTGGGGGCACATTATTTAATGTAAGGGGGAGGCCAGGCCAGGATTTACATCACAGGAGCCTATAGGCACAGATATCCAGGCACCCTAAACACAGACAAACACAGAACATTTATATTGCGCTTTTCTCCTGGCGGACTCAAAGTGCCAGAGCTGCAGCCACTGGGACGCGCTCTATAGGCAGTAGCAGTGTTAGGGAGACTTGCCCAAGGTCTCCTACTGAATAGGTGCTGGCTTACTGAACAGGCAGAGCTGAGATTCGAACCCAGGTCTCCTGTGTCAGAGGCAGAGCCCTTAACCAGTACACTATCCAGCCACAGCTGGATAGTGTACCCTAGTGCACCCTAAAGTCAGCTAGTGGTGCACCGACTGAAGGGAGATCTTGTCAGTGGAATGTCGAGAGCCAGGTAACTAAACTCTCATTTACGCTCTGCTCAGGACTCTGCATAGAGAAGGAGGGAGGTGCTAGGGGAAGGGAGCGAGCCGCCCCTCCATCATCAGGCGCCTGTAGGCGCGTGCTTACAGTGCCTTATGGTAAATCTGGCCCTGGGGGAGGCCCGGGTCCAAAGAATTGTATAATATCATATACCGTGATACTGTCATACGGGGGTATTTTTTTAGACGGGTGTCATACCGTGGATATTCATACCGTTGCAACCCTACGTAGAGATGAATTAGAGCAGAGACCACGAGCCAGGCCTTCTCATCCAACATCAGTATCTGACCTCACATAGGCTCTTCTGGAGGAATGGTCAGCAGCAATTCCCTAAAACACACTCCTAAATCCCTGCCATGTACTGATGAGGACCAAAAGTCCGAAACAGGCTGTCTACATGTGGCTGTGTAAAATTTAAAGCTATAGGCTTGCTATACACCAGCGGTTCTGGATGCTTGTCTGGCTTACCAAGGGTGAAAAGGAATTATTTGCATATTTAGTAGCAGTGCATTGTGGGTAACCACAAATGTTCACTTATAGCTGAATTATTGCAGATTTCCTTCTGTTTTAAGAAGGCAATTACACCAAGCTTTGCTTTTTTTAGTAGGAGGGCTTTTTGGTTCCTTTTATCCCCCTATTCATTCCGAGAGGTTTGGGTCACCCTGAGCTGCTTGGTTACTCTGCTAAATCTTCCAGAAAGCTTTCTCAGAAGAGCTGAAGTTCCATAGCTGCCATGGGTGAGCCAATTTCATATTAAAGCCTATGGATTAAGAATGGAATGTCATTAAAGTGAATGTGCGTATGTGCGTCCCAATGCATTCGGCAACACAGTGTAACCATAAAGAATGTCTTCTTGGTACCGAAAAACATTAAGTCAAGAGAAAAGAGCATCCGGCTTATAATAAAGCTGTTGGCGTCTCACAAGCGAGTTTCTTCTTGCTCGGGCTGGAGAGGTAACTTCCATACAGCTTTACAACGTAATCATTCCAATAAACGCTTCCCTTTGTTCTATCATAGGAAGGTCTAGCAATATTTGCCATTGGGTTTTTCAGATATCAGCCGTCTGTAGCCTCTGTAACAGCTGGGTCAGCTCTGATTTCCCATAATTCCCACTGGGTGAGGTTGAGGCTGGTTCTAGAAAGAGTGGGGCACTAGGCAAAAGTTAATATGGGGCCCCTCCGACTCATCCCAATAATGTGGGGTTAGGTACAACCCCTCCCCAGATAGCAGCACTAGGTGGTCTTTGTCCCCCCTCCCCCAGATTGCAGCAGTAGGTGGTCTTTGACCCTCCCCAGATTGTAGCAGTAGGTGGTCTTGCCCCCCCCCCCCCCAGATTGCAGCATTAGGTGGTCTTTGTCCTCCTATCAATTGCAGCAGTGGGTGGTCTTTCCCCCCCAGATTGCAGTAGTAGGTGGTCTTTGTCCCCCCCCCCCCCCCAGATTGCAGCATTAGGTGGTCTTTGTCCCTCCCCAGATTGCAGCAGTGGGTGGTCTTTCCCCCCCAGATTGCAGTAGTAGGTGGTCTTTGCCCCCCGCCCCCCCCGATTGCAGCAGCAGGTGGTCTTTGTCCCCCCCCCCCCCAGATTGCAGCAGCAGGTGGTCTTTGCCCCCCTCCCCCCAGATTGCATCAGTAGGTGGTCTTTGCCCCCCCTAAATTGCAGCATTAGGTGGTGTTTCCACTCCCCCCTGATTAATGCAGTAGATGCTCTTTGCCCCCCCCACCGATTGCAGCAGTAGGTGGTCTTAGTCCCCTTCCCCCGATTGCAGCAGTAGGTGGTCTTTGTCCCCTTCCCCCGATTGCAGCAGTAGGTGGTCTTTGTCCCCTTCCCCCGATTGCAGCAGTAGGTGGTCTTTGTCCCCTTCCCCCGATTGCAGCAGTAGGTGGTCTTTGTCCCCTTCCTCATTGCAGCATTAGGTGGTCTTTGTCCGCCCCCCCCCCCCCCCCCCCCTGATTGCAGCAATCATAGATTGTATACTAACTACTGTCTTGTCCTGCAGTGATGAGCAAAAATGGCGATATTCTTTTCGCATTCATTTTCATGAAAATAATGTAAAATTCGACAATCTAGCAAAAATGCCTTCAAAAAATTATTTTGCAATATGTTTGTGTCATTTTTTTTTCATGTTAAAAATTAGTGTTTTGGGGGGTTTTTTTGTGTGCAAATTTTTGTGTTTTTCAAGTTTCCCCTACATTTTTGCATTGGAAGGTACATTTATTTTCTTTGACCATATTGTGTAAATATATTCTTGAAAGCGAAGATAATTATCAATGCAAAAACAACTTTGGCAAAAATTTGCACGCAACACTGATGTTGTGTTACATGTGGCATCCAGATAAGTAGTGCCAGGCAGGACTTTGCATTCCTCTATCACTATGGACATAATGGACACGTTTAACCACTTGAGGACCACAGTGCTAAACCCCCCTAAAGACCAGGCCATTTTTTGCTTAATTGGCCACTGCAGCTTTAAGGCCTAGCTGCAGGGCCGCACAACTCAGCACACAAGTGACCCCCTCCTTTTCTCCCCATCAACAGAGCTTTCTGTTGGTGGGGTCTGATCGCCCCCCAGTTGTTTTTCTTTACAAATATTTATTGTATTTTTTTTAATAAAATGATGTATTTTTTTCCTCTCTCTCTCTCCCTCCCCCCCCGCCAGCCAATTATAGAGATCAGCTGTCATAGGCTTCAGCCTATGAGAGCCGATCGCTCTCTTGTGCCCCAGGGGGACATCCGTGTCACACGGCTGTCGCCAGTACAGCGCTGCTGCAGATCGCAGCTCTGTACTAAGTCAAAAGACGGCAGTTTCGCTGTCTAACAGTCTCTGAGCGGCGTTCGCAGCTGGGAGACTGAAGGCGGAGCTCCGCCTACCAAGCAGAGATGTGCGATCTCCTGCAATAGCTGGCCCCAGGACTTGACGCCAATTGGCATTAGGCGGTCCCGGAGTCTTTAAGTAGTTAAAAAAACGCACTTGTGAGTGGATTATATGGGTAACATAGGATTTGTTGACATGCCTGTTTGTCTGTTGCCGTCCATTGCAGAGATGGTCCACGACCGCTATTAGGCCTGGTGTGAACCTAGCCTTAGGCAGGGCGCTTGCGCAAAACATATTCACCACATATTTAATTAAAGTCTTTGAATACATTGCGCTTGTGTTTCGTGTGCGTGATACAACATCTGATAAATGTGTTCTTGGATCAGCAGGCATATGTGGGAGTGCAGGCCAGGGTTGTACCTTATTTTCTAGTTGAACTCGAAAGTTCACATTCATTGATCTAAGTCCCCGTATTAAAGACCGACATCGTCAGCAAGATGGCTCTGTCTTTCATAGATCCCCTTCTGCCCCATCCAAGCTTTACTTCCTCTTGCTATGCATGCAGGAGTAAGCTCCCAGGGCATCTTGTGACCAAATAGTAAAATTACATCTGGAAATAAAAATTTCCAGATAACATTTTTTTACTGTTAAAAATAGTCCCTTACCTCAAAAAAAACCAACAACAAAAAACATAAATAGCTACCTTAGGGACTAAACTTTTCTAATACGTATGTAGTAAGGTATATTACTGTTATTTTTTAAATTATGGGCTTGTGATAAGTGATGGATGCAAAACTGAAAAAAATGCACCTTTATTTCCAAATAAATTATCGGCGCCATACATTGTGATAGGGACATAATTTAAATGGTGTCATAACCGGGACAAATGGGCAAATACAATACATGGGTTTTAATTACAATAGCATGTATTCATTTCAGGCAGGGAACACACTTGACTTTCAGTTTTCCGCGCACGTTTTTCTGCATACTTTTTCTGCACACTAAGTGTGTTTCCATGCAGGAAAACGCGCACGTTTTTTCACAGCAGCTGATGTAATTGATACAGAAAACTGCCAAAATGTGCAGAATCATCATGCAGAATGTCAGTTTTTTTTTCTGCACACGAACACCACAGTAAGTGTGTACTAGCATATTGATTAAAATGAGTTCTCAATTTTTCTGTGCAGAAAACGCGCACGAAAACAGTCAAGTGTGTTCCCTGCCTCAAACTATTATGGCCAAAAACTGAGAAATAATAAATTTTTCCCATTTCTTTCTTAATCTTCTTGTTAAAATGGATTTAGAATAAAATAATTCTTAGCAAGATGTACCACCCAAAGAAAGCCTAAATGGTGGTGGAAAAAACAAGATATAGATCAATTCCGTGTGATAAGTAGTGTTAAAGTTATTGGCGAATAAATGGGAGGTGAAAGTTGCTCGGATGCATAAGGTGAAACAACACTGTAGGCTGAAGTGGTTAAAGGGACCGTGAACAGGACTCAAAAATGGAATATTGAGCTTACCTGGGGCTTCCTCCAACCCCCTGTAGTCCATGAGGTCCCTCAGCGTCCCCTGTGTTCCCTCCATTCTCCCGCTGGCGGCTCCGTAAGCTGCGCTACCCGGCCGGCAGTCGTTCGCAACTGCGCATGTATGGCCCGTCCATACGCCCGTCGCAATCACGCACCTGTCGCCGTAAGCATTCTGCGCATGCTCGGTTCTTCAAAGTATGAATGCAAATGCGCAGAACTCTCACAGCAAGGAAAGAATGAACCGTGCATGCGCAGAACGTTCACAGCAAGGAAAGAATGAACCATGCGCGCGCAGAACGCTCACAGCGGCGGGCAGGTGGTCACAACGGGCACGCAGGCTGGCTGCGCATGCGTGGTTACGCACGACTCCCAGCTGGGATGCGCAGCAGAGAAGCCACCAGCAGGAGAACGGAGGGGACACAGCTGATGCCAAGGGACTTCTTGGGGTACAGGGGTGTGTGTGGGGGGTTGGGGGAGCTGGAAGAAGCCCCGGGTAAGGTCAGTATTCCATTTTTCAGCTCCCTTTAGGGCCCCTTTAAGGCGAGTTGAATGCTGCTCAAGTGAATAAATACTTGTACATGATAGTTAAAGTTTTACATTTGTTGTTGAGTTTAATAACAGGAAATGGCAAAACGCTACACAAGCATTTACTGTCATGCTTCCAGCTGCATAAGTGTCTTCATATGTAGCCCCTGGCGGCGTCCTCAAGTGTGTTTATGTCCCATTCGGCGGGGGAGGGGTTTAGCGAGCACGTCTGTACCGGAGTCAGGCTTGTGTAAACGCAGCTGCGGGCAATTGCTTTTCTGTGATTTTGTAACATCACTCTTTGTATTCTACAGAGCAGGAACAGTGGGGCCCCCAGGCAACGCTAATCCGGGGGCCCCCCTTACAGGCCCTCCCTTCTCTAACACGGCATTAGGGGTCTTTTGTTGCTGCCCAATTCCTGCATCGATTTCTAGTTGATTCAGGCAGAGCGAACGAATTGGCCGGGTATTATAGGGAAAAATCGATGAATGTATGTCCACCTGTAGCCCCACTCATTTTTCAGTTTTCAGTTTTGTAAAGAAGGGACTAAATGGAAATAGGCCTGTTTCACATCAATAATCTTTTTAAAGTAAACCTGAACTCTTGCACAGGATAGAAGGAAACCAAGAGAAATGCACCCTGTATGTATTTAGAGAATATAGCATGTCTAATTCCCCCTCACCTGTGACTACTCACAAGTTGTAATTTGATCTGTCAACTGTGTCAGCTGACTACCATAGCAGAGAGCTAATTAGTAAACACAGGATGTTCACACTATGTCTGCTTCCATGAAAGCAGGAAGTAGACACACTGCAGATTTACTGCAGGATTTGTATCAGCTGTCACAAAGAAATGTTTTTCTGTAAAGGTTATTATGCTGTTGCTAATCTTGTAGAGCAGAGAGGAAGTTCTGAGTTCAGGTCCGATTGGAGCTTTTCTGATCGCTGGATTTTATTGGCAACGTTATCTAGCGGCAGCCACATTATCCTATGTATGTCCAACATTAGCGCTATAGGGGAAAATGCCAACGTCGGACATAATTCCACATAGGATTGGAAAGGGGTAAAACAAGCTAGAACTGACAATAACCAGTCTAATATGTTGGTGTCATCTTAAAGTGGACCTGAACTCTTGCACAGGGCAGAAAGAAAACATAGAGAAATGAACCCTGTATGTATTTAGAGAGTTTAGCCTGTGTAATTCCCCCTCCTCTGTGACTAATAACAATTGTAATTTGATCTCTCAGTTGTGTCAGCTGGCTGCCATGGCAGAGAGGTGATTTGTAAACACAGGATGTTAACCCTTTGTCTGCTTCCATAAAAGCAGAAAGTAGACGCACTGCGGATTTATGCAGAATTGCTATCAGCTGTAACAAAGAAATTTTTTTTGTTTAAAGGTTATTATGAAAACACACGAAAGGACCGGCACCACTCCGTAGAATTATAGCTCTTTTACAGCTTTATTGATGCCAACATGATAAGCAACAACAGACTGCTGTTTCGGCCTGCAATGGCCTTTGTCAAGTTGCTAAATGATCATATAGCAACTTGACAAAGGCCATTGCAGGCCGAAACAGCAGTCTGTTGTTGCTTATCATGTTGGCATCAATAAAGCTGTAAAAGAGCTATAATTCTACGGAGTGGTGCCGGTCCTTTCGTGTGTTTGCTGATTGTGGCCCCTTGGTACTGGGGCGAGGACCTTGGCACGCCATTCTTTGTTTTGAGCCTTGGTGGTGCTCCTGGACGCTTGAGAGTAAAGGTTATTATGCTGTTGCTTATCTTTTAGAGCAGAGAGGGCGTTATGAGTTCGGGTCGGCTTTAAGTTTAACCATTTCCTGCATAAAGGGCTCTGCCTCTGACACAGGAGACCTGGGTTCAAATCTCAGCTCTTCCTGCTCAATAAGCCTGCACCTATGCAGTAAGGAGACCTTGGGCAAGTCTCCCTAACACTGCTAGTGCCTACTGAGTGCGCTCTAGTGGCTGCAGCTCTGGCGGTTTGAGTCCAACTGGAGAAAAGCTCTATACAACTACTGGAATTATTATTATTGTAATAAACGACTCTTTTTGAACCTTTCAGACAAACAGGAAGTTTATAAAGGTCCTGCTATTCCACTAAAGAGCACATGCATGCATGCTTCTGAATTCTTTAGCCCATTCCAGGAAGTGGTTAAAGGGCACCTGACCCGAGACAAAGCTACCTAAGGTAAGCACAGAGGTATATTTATGCTGGATCCACCTCTGTTGCTTGTCTGTTCATTCCCTGTCCCTGTACTTTCATTGACTTTTGACTAAACTAAAGTCAAATTCTCAGACAGGAAGAGGCAGAGTTACAGCAATGTTCCCTCCTATCACCGTTCTGTTTCCTCCTCTTCCCCACCCCATTCACTCCCCTTAAAGGAACACCGAGATAAAAAAAACATGGGGAAACAGACCAAACAGAGGTTTCAGTGTGTTTGCAAACACTTATCAAGGTGTCAGTTCTAATCTCTTCCAAAAGGCTCCATTTGCTTGAAAATTAGTTAGGTACAGGCCACAACTAGAGCAAGTCTGTGACCTTTGAACTGGATCTAGTAGTGCCGTGCAAGCGCAGCATCTCAGTGCCACCGCTCTCTCCACGCTCCTCGCGCTCTTCACATGCACGCGCACATCACATTGAGCAGTTCATGTGAAGGCACTGAGACACTCACATGCACAGCAAAAGAAGGATATTTGAGTGGTTCCTTTCGCTGGGCAATTTTCCTTCCTAAATATACCAAAGGTTTCCTGATGAAGTGCTGCGAATGGCACCGAAACTAAAGCCATTTTCACAGCTAAGGATAAATCTGCGACTCAGTGTTGGTAAAAGAAGCGTCACATTTCTACTTAATGCATGAAATGGAGAAAAACTATAAAATTTATTTCAATGGTCGTTAAACCGTAAGGCACTTTACACAAATATTACGTAATCTGAATCCTAGTGGAAATATCAACACCGAGAGGGAGGTACACTTTGTCTTTAGGGTGCTGGATTCAGGTTAATCCCCCCACGGGTAATAATCTTCAGAATCTGCGAAAACAAAATAAGAGCATTGCGTTGATAATGGGAGAGGTGAGCTCAGAGCAGAAGAACAACTGGTTTAAGTACAGTAAAATCCCAGTGTCTAAATCATGTCTACGGCCCGATGCACACCAAAACCCGCTAGCAGATCCGCAAAATGCTAGCAGATTTTTAAACGCTTTTTTTTATTTTTCTGAGGCGTTTTGCTAGCGTTTTGTGGATTGCTGCTGCGGATTTCAGTGTAGTACATTTCATATATTGTTACAGTAAAGCTGTTACTGAACAGCTTCTGTAACAAAACCGCCTGGCAAACCGCTCTGATTTGCCGTTTTTCAGAGCGGTTTGCGTTTTTCCTATACTTAACATTGAGGCAGAAACGCATCCGCAATCCAAAAAATGCCTCACCCTGGGAGGATTTGTTTCTGCACAACGCCTCCCGCTTTGGTGTGAACCACCCCATTGAAATACATTACCCTAGCATATCCACAGCCGCAAGCGGCTGCAGAAAGGCTCAAAAAGCCGCTCGGTGTGCCCCAGCCCTGAATGTGCATGTTGGATAATTGGGGCTCTGTATATTTAACAAGCTGACACATCATTGCATTCCAGCGGATCTGGAGGTGTGCTTAGCTTACAGGGACAATAAAGGATGATTTGCATATTCAGCAGTGATGTATTATAGGAGACCTCATATGCTCACTACAACCTGAATAATCGCAAATACCTTCTGCTTGAAAGAAAACATCAAAACGCATCATCGCCGCTCGCAACCGCCGGCCCGGGGTCCCCGCCGGTGCAGAGTCCACTTCCTCTACTGCGCCTGCGCGGCTGTCAATCAAGTCCATATTGTCTGCAGTGTACTGCGCAGGCGCAGTCGTTTTGCGCCTGCGCTGTGTGCTGCAGACAACGTAGACTTGATTGACAGCAGCACTTGCGCAGGCGCAGTAGAGGATGACCTCGAGGTCGGCCTCTGCACCGGCGGGGACTCCGGGCCAGCGGCTGCGAGCGGAGCAGCAGCGTAGGACGTGTCGGCTGCAAGGGGCTGGAGGAAGCCCCGGGTAAGTATATCATCGGGTAGCACATTCTGATTGATGTTTCCTTCAAGAAGGCAAACTTTTGTTTTCCATGGCATTTTAGTAAGAGGGCTTTTTGGTCCATTGTAGCCCCTCACACACTCCTATGAATTCAGGTTCACCATGAGCTTGCTGGGTACTCTGTAACTCTAAGGACGCTTGCAGACATGGCAGAAACGCTTGCGGAACGGGAAACGCTGCGTTTTATGCAGCAATGTTAGTCTATGGGACGCAGAAGGACCAGCGTTGAACTTGCGATTTACAGTAAGTGTTCTGCAGATGCTTGTAGCGCAACGCAACATAATATGCAGGCTGGCTGCCAAAACGCACATAATGAAAGTCTATGGTAACGCATATCAATTGCGTTTTTCATACATTTTTAATTAAAAAGTAAAGATCTCTGATGCGTTTCTGCTTCCTGTTGTCTTCCTAGTGATTTGCATAAATGTAAAAAAAAAAAAACCAAGCAAAACGCATATGCGTTTTCCATTAGCGAACCGCAAACGCATTAAAATGCACGCAAAACGCATCTGCATTAAAAAAAAACCTCAAACGTACAATGCACCAAAACCGCAGTGAAATGCAAAAGAAAAATGCAAATGCACCTGCATAAAATACCAGATTTTCATATGTGAACCTAGCCTAAATCATTTTTGAAGGGAAATTCTTTCTATAAAAAGAAAAAAAGGTACTATTCCGTTAGCCGGGCGCAACCACCAGGTGGCGGTAATTACTATTCCCCCTCCAGGCCGTCATGGATAGTAGGGAATGATGTAACTCTGGTGGAGTTTTATCGCCACCTAGTGGATGCGCCCGGCTAACGGAAAAGAACCGAAAAAAATAACTCCATTGTACATCAATGCTAGAGCTTATGACCTGTTTTTGGAGTGACACTTATAGGCCAAATTCACACTTGAGTTAAAAAAAAACGGTCCATTCCCGGATCGGAAGGGAACGCATCGTAACGGATAAGAACGGAATTAAAGTTAACTTATGGATCTGTTCACATTCTTCCGTTCGAACGGATCTGTTCTGCACGATCCGCTGAACAGACCGCAAGTTTGCAGTTGCACCATTTTTTCCGGACCGCAGAGCCCAGCGGAACGGAAACAGACGCTGAAGTGCTGCATGATTCGGGCAATGAGAAAACAGAACGTTAATTAACATAGTAGCATCCGCGCTAGTAAAGCATCGTGGTAGGGACACCTCACTACCACGTGGCTATTATAAGCTGCGCCCATTGCTGCCACTAGCGCACGTAGCATGCAGGGAACTAACATAAAGGCTCTCTGATTTAATAGTGCAAGTAACAGGAGGTTGCTTGCGCTATTTCTTTTAATGAATCAACCCAATTGTGCTCACCCCTTTCTCCCTCATTTGATCGTATCTCTAACTCCCTCACATTGTTCCCTCCCCGTCCTCCCTCACTTGTGCCCGCCTCTTCCTGCCTCACAAAACTGCTCCCATTAAGTTGCTTACAGTTAGGGCCCGTTCAGATCACAAATGCGGATGGCCATGCACGCGGAACGCAACGCGTACGAACGCACGCCATCCGCGTTTGTGTGCGTTGCGTGGCTGATCCCATCACTGAAAAGTGAATGGGACAGCCGCGCGTTTTTTGCAAAATCTGCGTGCAGCATGCGTTCCCGGACCGCAGAGGTCCGGAACGCATGCAGTGTGAACATCAGACAGTGCACTCTACGCACTGTCTGATGTCGTGCATGTCGGCCTCCCGAACGCGTTTCCAAAATGCGGCTGGAAACGCGTGCAGTGTGAACGGGCCCTTAACCTCCTGAGTGTTACGCCGCTCAGGACGGTTTGTACGTTTTTGCCCCCAAGATTAATTTATTTGCTCTCATGGCAGTAAAAGCTTTAGCTAGCACTAGGCTAGCTAGTAAAGGTGCCCGGCACCCCCCGATCCAACCAGTTTATACATTACCCAGCCTGGATCCAGTGATCGGTGCAGCCTCCGGCACAGCTCCGGTCTTCACTATGGGGAGGATTGCACATGACGTCGCCGACGTCATGACGTCAATCGCAAACCCGATCCTCCCCATAGAGAGACCGGAGCTGTGCAGGGTGCAGGGAGGCTGCGCCATCGCTGGATCCAGACTGGGGAATGTATAATCGGGGGGAGCCCAGGTGACCCGGGGGGGGGGGGGGGGTGCCGGACACCTTTACTAGTTAGCCTAGTGCTAGCTAAAGCTTTTACTGCCATGAGAGCAAATAAATTAATTTTGGGGGACGTGTGAGGACAGAGGTTAAGGGGGCACTATGGCAAAACATTTTAAAATATGTGCAAACATAGACAAATAAGACAAATAAGAAGTATGTTTTTTCCAGAGTAAAATGAGCCATAAATCACTTTTCTCCTATGTTGCTGTCACTTACAGTAGGTAGTAGAAATCTATATATATTTTACACAGCATTCCTCTAGTTTTGGAAAGTTGTACTTGTGGAAAATACTCAGACTCTGGGGGTTAATTCATTTATCAGCATTCTTCTGCAATGCTGGGAATACACAATGCAATTTTTTCGGTCAATTTTCCGTCCAATCGATTGATTTCCCGCTCAATTCTCTTATCTTTTCTTATCTATTTCCTTTCAATCCTATGAGAAATCGATCAGAAAATAAGATCGGACATGTCGGAAATTATTGAACCATCTACAGTATCTGCCGAAAAAAAACATATGGTGTATTCCCAGCATAACACATGAATTTCCACACTGGTAGAAACTGATGCACAGAAACAAGGAATCCATTTTAAATCGATTGAAACTTAAAGGACAACTGTAAAAAGAGGGATATGGAGGCTGTCATATTTATTTCCTTTTAAGCAATACCAGTTGCCTGGCAGTCCAGCTGATCCTGTGCCTCTAATACTTTTACCCACAGCCCCTGAACAAGCATGCAGCAGATCGGATGTTTCTGACATTATTGTCAGATCTGACAAGATTAGCTGCATGCTTGTTTCTGGTGTTATTTAGACACTGCTGCAGCCAAATAGATCAGCAGGGCTGCCAGGCAACTGGTATTTTTTAAAAGGAAATAAATATGGCAGCCTACATATACTTCTCACTTCAGTTGTCCTTTAACAAAACAGCCCATTCCTGCACTGAAATTTTCCATCCTGACTTAGGCTATGTTCACATTATAAATCGCAAGCGCAATTTTTTTTTCAAGTGATTCCCAGCGTTTTCTGAGCGTTGAGCGATTTTGTGTAAGTGCTTTTGATGAGCGATTGAGATTTTCACTGTCCTGACGTCAGTCAGGAAGTGAACTCTTTGACCTGGAAAATAATAAATACAATAATGTATTTATTCTTAAAAGCGCTCAGGCAATTGCTATACAAAGCGCTTTTTCAAGCACTTAGCGATTTCCCTATACCTTCCATTGAGCCAAAGCACTCAGAAAATGGTACAGGCAGCGCTTTTGGAAGCGGAACGCAACAGCTCATATGTGAATACTCTCCTAGGGATATCATTGCACAAGCGCTTTTAGGGTTGAAACTCACTACAATACGCTATCGCTAATCGCAATCGCTAGCGTTTTGTATGAGCGGTTTGTAAGCGATTTCATGAGCTTTTTCGGTAGTGATTTTAAAAAGTGTAATCGATTTGCCAGCGGTTGTGTAGCGATTAGCGTTTTAAATTCTGATTGGTCCTTTCACTTTTAATTTTGTTACAGTGTGCAGTAATGTAAAAACGCTAGCAAAATCGTTCTGTGTAGGTTTTGACGAGCGACTATGCAGAAACGCTAACGCTAATCGCATGTCCTGCGTTTGCGATTTTGGTAATCGCAATCGCTCCAGTGGAATTTGGCCCATTCATTAACATTAGCTGAGCGTTTAGGGAAATCGCTAGCGGTTTGAATCGCTCCCTAAGTGCTCACAAAATCGCTCTTGTGGGTTCCAGCCCATGGGGCGATTTTCAAAATCGCCAGCACTTAAAAAAATACGGAAATGCTCATAGGGCTCGATTCACTAAAGTGTGATAATTGCTATCACAGCAGTTATCATGCGAGCTGCCGCATGCAAACCTCACGTGCATTTTTCACGTAAAAAGCGCACGTAATCGCGTGCAAACCTTCGCTTATCACGTAAAGTAACGCTGTTCACACACAAACCTTTGCGCACGGCAGCTCGCGTGATAACGGCTATAATAGCCGTTATCACATTTTAGTGAATTGAGCCCATAGAGTGAACAATCCCTTATCGAGAGTTTTTCGTTCATTTGGCCAATATCGATCATTTTTGATCAATCATTCAGCCAAAATGTGTATCAATTCTCCTATGATTTAACTCACAAATTAAATCAAAAGGTTGATTGCACACAGTCAGTGTATGGCTAGCTTTACTTGCTGGTGACAGTTTGCCAAAGTGCTGCACTTCCACTGTCCACCAGCAGGTGGCTGTCTCTCCTCCTTGACTGGCTTCTCTTTGCTTCATTTTCGGGCAGTGCCTAGCTCAGACTTGGGCAAACTCGGCCCTCCAGCTGTTACGGAACTACAAGTCCCACAATGCATTGAAGGAGTCGGACAGCCAAAGTCATAACTCATAAAGGCAAATGCATTGTGGGACTTGTAGTTCCATAACAGCTGGAGGGCCGAGTTTTCCCATGCCTGGCCCTAGCTTGTGACTTGTCCTGGCATTCCTGGCATTCCACCTCCCACCAGCAGATGTCCTCCAACAGACTGAAGCCCTATCATACACATGTTTGCCCCCAGTACGCAACTGGACTAAAGAGGACCTGTAATGACTCGTAGCAGAACATAAAAAAATAATAATATTCAAGATAACAGTTTTTACTTTAATTATCCTGTTTTCAGGATCAGGGATGCTTCTAGTAACTATTTATTGCGATATATTGCTATTTGAAAGGGGGGGGGGGTGCACATGGTTTTCCCAGTGGTGGCAGCATTTGGGGGGCTGTTTGAATCCTCACTCTCCCCCTCGCCCCACTTAGTGGTGTGTTCGCTCCCAGGACATGCATTTTGCACACTTGCAGCTGGGCATAATTTGGTTGGGGGGGGGGCAACTTGGACGGTCCCCACTGGGCTTTGGCCACGTTTGCATAGCTCCCAACTGTCCCTCTTTCACCCTCATTTGTCCCACTTTCAGGACTTTGTCCCTCTTTCTATGTAAATATATGTATTTCTCTACTAAAAATGTGTTTCACTCTAAACTTTATTCCCATCCTTTAAATTGATATATTACTAATTTTAAAATGTTAATATGAAGGAAAATGACCCAGGATAGAAAGGACCAGTGTGGTTTGAATTGTAAAACAACATATTTTTCTTAGGAAATCTTTATGGTATGGGTGACTAGGGGTGTGATGGGGCATGATCAGGGGTGTGGCAGGGGTGTGGCTTAAGTGTCCCTCTTTCTTATCTCATAAAGTTGGGAGGTATGGGGGTGTACTGTCTGCGTTTCTCTGCTTTCCTCTCCCCCAGGGGGCAGTTGCAGTGCTCCTGGGCAGTGTACATGCGTGGGGGGTGTCTGCACTGCCCCCCGTTTCTTGGGGGCATGAGGAGGCCTACACTACAGTGACCATATGTCCCGCTTTACCCGGGACAGGTCCCGCCTTCGGGGGGCGCTGTCCCAGGCTGCATGAGGTCCCGGGAAACGTCCTGCTTTTAGCAGCGGGACGTCCCGGCCTCAGGACTCTGGCCACCATACGGTATCTGTATGAACTGGCTGCGGCGTCTATAGACACCGTGCCAGTTCATTGCCCGCAGCCCCGCTCCAGCCTGCATAGTCTCCGGCAGGCAGAGCAGGGCTACGGGAAGATGGCTGCTGAAGCCTTGTACTGGAGACAATTTGTGTCTCCAGTACAGGGCTTCAGGCGCCATCTTGCTGTAGCCCTGCCCTGCCTGTCAGTGCGGGAGACTGCAGGAGGAGCAAGATGGTCCAGGGAGCAGCGCGCCAGAGGCCGGCCAGGAGCGAGAGGAGACTTATGTCAGGTGAGTAAATGCTTTGTTTTTTACCAGGTGAAATGCTGCCAAAATTGTGTTTATTTTGTGCTGACATGTTTCTCACATTGCGTTTATTTTATGCTGACATGTTTCTCACATTGCGTTTATTTTGTGCTGACGTTTCTCACATTGCGTTTATTTTGTGCTGACATGTTTCTCACATTGCGTTTATTTTGTGCTGACATGTTTCTCACATTGCGTTTATTTTGTGCTGAAATGTTTCTCACATTGCGTTTATTTTGTGCTGACATGTTGCTCACATTGCGTTTATTTTGTGCTGACATGTTTCTCACATTGCGTTTATTTTGTGCTGAAATGTTTCTCACATTGCGTTTATTTTGTGCTGACATGTATCTGACATTGCGTTTATTTTGTGCTGAAATGTTTCTCACATTGCGTTTATTTTGTGCTGACATGTTTCTCACATTGCGTTTATTTTGTGCTGAAATGTTTCTCACATTGCATTTATTTTGTGCTGACATGTTGCTCACATTGCATTTATTTTGTGCTGAAATGTTTCTCACATTGCGTTTATTTTGTGCTGACATGTTTCTCACATTGCGTTTATTTTGTGCTGAAATGTTTCTCACATTGCGTTTATTTTGTGCTGACATGTTTCTCACATTGAGTTTATTTTGTGCTGACATGTTGCTCACATTGCATTTATTTTGTGCTGACATGTTGCTCACATTGCATTTATTTTGTGCTGACATGTTGCTCACATTGCGTTTATTTTGTGCTGAAATGTTGCTCACATTGCGTTTATTTTGTGCTGAAATGTTGCTCACATTGCGTTTATTTTGTGCTGACATGTTGCTCACATTGCGTTTATTTTGTGCTGACATGTTGCACACATTACGTTTATTTTGTGCTGACATGTTGCCCATTGCGGTTATTTTGTGCTGACATGTTGCCCACATTGCGTTTATTTTCTGGTGTCTTGGGTAACTGTTGCTGCATTCATTATTTAATGGTCATAGTTGGCTGTTTGCTGCCTTGGGGTTACGGTATACTATTAGATAGCATCACACAGTTTCTGCACACCCATGATGCGAATCCTCCATGGCGTAAACACTGCTTTCCTATGCCTCACTGCTACATCATTATGCTAGCTCCGCCCATACAATGTCAAGGCCATGCCCATTTTTAGGTGCGGCGCAGCCCCCCCCCCCCCCATTTTTCGGTGCTGCAGCCCCCCATTTTTCGGCGCAGCGCGCTACACGCGCCACCCCCCCCCCCCCCTCCCGACTACTGCAGGATACAGCAGTTAGGTAGTTTTAGACCCTACATATTTTGGTAAGCAGATGCATTTTGCAAATTCTATGCCATGTTAATTAGTCAATAGGTAGGCAGTACATAAGTCAGGTGACGCCTGGTTTGAGCACACGCCCCTTTTTTCTTCTTGGTTTGCAGTATATTGCTATTAGACCCTCCCCACCTAGTGATGTTTACCCTATGGTATGATGTCACAAACAGGCTTGCTCAAATCAGAATTTGGGAGACACCCTGATAGTTCTATCCGGATATCTCCCAGTAAAGCTGTGCGGGGGGGGGGGGGGTGTCTCAATCTTACCTGTCTGACGTCTTCTTCAGTCCGTCCCTGGCGCCTCCCACGATGCGCCGCATGCGCCGGTCACGTAACTACAAACACTTCCTCCTTCCGGGTTGAAGGAGGAGGTGTTTGTAGTCACGTGACCGGCGAATGTGGCGCTTGAAGCGCATCGTGGGAGGAGCCAGGGACGGACTGAAGAAGACGTCAGACAGGTAAGATTGACACCCCCCCCCGCACAGCTTTACTGGGAGATATTCGGATAGAAATCTCCGGGTATCTCCTAACTTCGGATTTGAGCAAGCCTGGTCACAAAGCCTTCTGCCCCAGAGTACTCTGGGAGATCAGGTGATGTTCATGCTCAAAGGGCGGACAAAAGGAGGGACAGAGGTGGCACAAGGAGAGAGGAGGGGGCGCAGAGGGGTCCCAGAAGCATACGTGACACACGGTGCAGTTAATGGCCAGTAAATAAAAGCATTATGTAGAGTCCAGAGCCGGCGGCTCAGATGCACATGCCGCAGTCACCGGCTGCATCGCACGCTCCAAGCCACAGGAGCGTGATCACGACGAGAGGCGCACAGCACGCATGCACAGAAGACCGTGACTTGGCTAAGGGTCGCCGATGTTACGTACGGAACAGCGACATTGTGGAGGGCAGCAGAAACACATCACTGGAGCAAATAGACTTCTAGGGGCCGCAGGTAAGTAAAGATGCTTTTTTTCAGCCACCTCAGATATCTGTTAACTTAAAGAGAACCCGGGTCAGTGCAGCATGGGGGCAGATGGGTCTCAGAGGCATGTTCTCTGCCTCATGACATGCCTCTGTCCCCCCCACCGCTGCGCTATAGCCCCCCGAAATTAGCGATAACATTTGTTGCTATTTCGGAGGGTAATGGGAGGAGAGGGATTCCCTGCTCAGAATGCCCACTAGGGGCATTCCTGCAGGCTTTCCAGAGCTGCCATTGATCAGTTCTCTCTCCCTGGCCACGCCCCCTGCCGCTCCCCTGCCTCCTTGCATGCTGGGAAAGAATCTGTCTCTCCTTCCAGCATTGTGACCCCAGAGGTCACAAAAGTGAGAGTAACCTGGTGTAGGCCAACGGAGAGGCGGGAAGGGTGGCTACCTCAGGCTCTCTTTAAAAAGAAACTCCGACCAAGAATTGAACTTTATCCCAATCAGTAGCTGATACCCTCTTTTACATGAGAAATCTATTCCTTTTTCACAAACAGACCATCAGGGGGCGCTGTATGGCTGATATTGTGGTGAAACCCCTCCCATAAGAAGCTCTGAGTACCGAGGTACTTCTGGCAGTTTCCTGTCTGTGAACCCTGTTACATTGTGGGAAATAGCTGTTTACAGCTGTTTCCAACTGCCAAAAAAGCATTCAGCAGCTACATCACCTGCCAACAGTAAAAATGTCACCATGTAATAAATGTCAGAATGTAAATTAGGGATTTAAAAGATTTTACAATGGGCAAACACTGACTAAATCATTTATACATAATTATTGTAAAAATGAAGCACTTTTTTAATTACATTATTTTCACTGGAGTTCCTCTTTAAGAATGAACCTATAGTCGCTATCTCATTTGTAAACCAGAGACTATCTGCGTATGCTGCGTGTATATTGCGAGTTATGCTATTTACGAGTAAGAAGTTTTACGTCATTTGCGTTGCTCATGCAGAAGCTTGTGATCAGTTTGGTCAGGTGATAAATATGGAAGGCTCTGATTTGCTAGTCATGATCATGTGCTAAAGCAGGATATGATCACAGCCAATCAGAGCTTTGAAATCAGCTGATCAAACAAACCACATGCTTCTGCATGACTTCTCCTAGACATCAGTGGTGCTCACCGCAAGGTCGTGATCACGCTTACGCGTGGATTCATGACCATTTTGACGCATTCCGCCTCGGACACGCTAAGCCGTGAATAGATTTTCAACCACGAAAATCTGCTTCGGCTTCGCGTGAATGCGGACAGAAATCCGCATTCACGCTCGTGAAACCCGGTGCTGAAGTCGTGGTTTGCGGAAATGCGTCAAACTATGCGGAAGTGACACATTGCAGGCCAATCAGAGTGCCCCAGCCAGGCCCTAGCAACCAATCACAGGAGGGGAGCTATGCCCTCCCCTCCTGAATATAAAGCGGCGGCCATGATGGAAAAGCTCTGTCCTTGCTAGACTGTGGTGCTGAGAGGATTATCTCCAAGCCATTGTTGTTTGAGCAAGTGCATTTATTGTGTTAAAAACAAAGCGTTTTTTTGCTAACACTGCTCTTATACTGTACACAGTTAGCTAGTCAGTGAGTGATTGCTGTAGTTAGTTGTAGTCAGTGTAGTGTAGTGGGAGTGTGGAAGTCTAGTGATTATTTAACTGTGTGTAGTGCAGGCAGGTTCAGTGCTGCAGTGTAGTCAGTGTAGTGGGAGTGGGGATTATCTGTGTGTAGTGCAGGCAGGCAGGTTAGTGCAGCTGCAGTGTTCACTTGTATATTCCAGTGACAGTTATACACTTGTACTATTTGCAGGCAGCCAGTCACACCGCCGGCGCCGCCACTCTCTGCCAGCGCTGTTCATTCATTCTGTCAGTGACCTTGTGCCGTGCCCAGTGCCCACTGCTCGCTCGCTGGCATATAAGCATCTCATTACACACTTGTATATTATTTCATTGACAGTTATACACTTCACTTGTACTATTTGCAGGCAGCCAGTCACACCGCCGGCACCGCCACTCTCTGCCAGCGCTGTTCATTCATTCTGTCAATGACCTTGTGCCGTGCCCAGTGCCCACTGCTCGCTCGCTGGCATATAAGCATCTCATTACACAGTGTGACATCCTTGTGTGCCCACTGCATCCTTCCTAGTTGTATATCCAGTGCCCACTGCTGTGCCCACTGCATCCTTCAGTGACCTTGTACTGTGCCCACTGCATCCTTCAGTGACCTAGTTGTATATCCAGTGCCCACTGCTGTGCCCACTGCATCCTTCAGTGACCTTGTACTGTGCCCACTGCATCCTTCAGTGACCTAGTTGTATATCCAGTGCCCACTGCTGTGCCCACTGCATCCTTCAGTGACCTTGTACTGTGCCCACTGCATCCTTCAGTGACCTAGTTGTATATCCAGTGCCCACTGCTGTGCCCACTGCATCCTTCAGTGACCTTGTACTGTGCCCACTGCATCCTTCAGTGACCTAGTTGTATATCCAGTGCCCACTGCATCCTTCAGTGACCTTGTACTGTGCCCACTGCATCCTTCAGTGCCGTTGTACTGTGCCTGGTGCATCCTTCAGTGACCTTGTACTGTGCCCACTGCATCCAGTGATTCATTACTAGCTACATGTCTGGCAGGGTTTCGCGGGGTGAGAGGAAAGGGAGTTCAATTGCCTCAGCCACTTCTGGGACTGCTCCACGTCCAGGGAGAGGACGCCCAGCTGTACGTGGTCGTGATGCAGCAGAAAGGGGGGCAGCAAAGCCTGGGCCGAGTCAGCGGACGCCATTGTCCAAATATTTTAAAGTTTCTGGTCCCCGTGTGGTGGTTGAGCAAATGAAACCTGACGTACTCATGGACATCATGACTTCCTCCCCGACCTCTACTGTGAGCACCACTCCAAGCAGCAGCAGCAGCAGCAGCAGCCAACGTCCCACGCTTTTTGTGACATCCACCCCAGCACCCACTGGTCAGCAGCCCTCCCAGGATGACAGCGTTCTGTCCCTCAGTTCGGCATCTGGGAACCTGCTGATGCAAGAAGCTCAGGACTTACTGGAGACTGATGTGGCAGAGATTGAGATCGGGCCACAATCACAAGCGTTGTTGAGTTCTGGTGATGAAGAAGAGGGGTCTGTGTCTGGGGATGTAGGGACAGAAGAGGAGGCGGGGGAGTCAGAGGAAGAGCTGGATTATGATGATGCTGCTGCTGATGATGATGTTGTGGACCCTAACTATGCGCAGCCTGCTGAGTCCGTGGAAGAATGGTCAGAGCAGGATGACGAGTCACCTCGGCCTAGGCAAGGATATCGCCATATGTCAGGCAGGGGCAGGGGCATCGGCAGCAGTGGGCGTGGAGGAAGTAGACAGGACACTGCTTCAGCCGGCACCACCACCATGCAACCCCCGGCAACTACTACCACACATTGTTCCGCTGCACCCTCTGCTAGTGGGGGCCGCAGTAAATTAAAGTCACCAGTGTGGGATTGCTTTGACGAATGTACTGATGACAAAAGGTATGCAGTGTGCAGGTTATGCAGCAAAAGATTGAGCCGTGGGAAAAGTCTGAGCAAGATGGGTACCTCATCCCTCCAGGGCCACCTGAGAAGCCGCCACTGCCGCGAGTATGCGGAGTTTAAGAGGAAGCAGGCACTGCTGGCAGGGGTTCCTGAGAGCAGAAGGCCCACCAGCGCAGCAGCATCATCCCTCCCTCAGGGTCGTGAATCCCCCACAGCAGCAGCAGTAGTAGCACGCAAGCGCTCTTCCACCTCGGCTACTCAGGACACAGACATTGAGGCTGGCAGCCAGTGGTCGTCTCTCTCCTCTGTCTCCCCTGCATCCCAGCGTCGTCAGACCCTGCTGAGCGACACCTTTCAGGGTCTGACCAAGCCTCTGCCTCCAAGCCACAGGCGGATCTGCAAACTAAATGGCTTGCTGGCCCGGGCCATGGCATCACAGCTGCTTCCCTACTCCCTGGTGCAGGAGGGGAGCGCCATGCGGACGCTGCTCCAATTTGGCATCCCCGAGTGGCAAGTCCCCAGTCGCCACTATTTCAGCAGGAGCGCGATCCCAGCACTCCACAAGTTTGTGGTGGAAAACGTGGCCCGTTCCCTGGACTACTCTGTGGGCAAGCGGGTCCACGTGACCATGGACTCGTGGAGTAGCAGATTTGGGACCGGTCGCTACCTGTCCTTTACGGCCCACTGGGTGACACTGATGGAAGGGAGGGAGGACAAGAGCGCATCAGCCCAGCTAGTGGTGCCACCACGCGGGATCAGGGGGGATGCAGAAGGGTCCTGTCACGACACTCCCTCTGCACCCGGAAAGCAAGCCCGCCTCGGCAGCAGCAGCGCCAAGCCTCGGCACTGCTAAGCCCTTTTAAAATTGGTGACCCTGGGGAAGGAGAGACTTACGGCCACCAACGTCCTGGCCGCCCTCAGGAAGCAGGAGCGGAGGTGGCTGACCCCCAGAGGCCTGGAAGTGGGGTATGTGGCAGCCGATAACGGGGCCAACCTGGTGGCAGCAGTGCAGCAGGGAAACCTCCAGCACATCCCCTGCTTGGCCCACGTGCTCAATCTTGTGGTGCAGCACTTCTTGCGCACCTACCAGGGGATGAGCGAGCTGCTGCAGGATGCCCGGGCGGTGGTACGCTTTTTCCGCCTGTCAGCCACTGCCTCTGCACTCTTGTCCACCTTACAGCAGCAGTATGGAAGGCCACAACACCGGATGATCATCGACATGCCAGTTCGCTGGAATTCGACTCTGGCCATGTTGGAGCGGCTGTGACAGCACAGGCTGGCTCTTAGGGCCTACATGCTAGACCCAAGTGTCCCCAGCAACCAGCAAGTCCCCATGATTACTGCCACTCAGTGGACACTGATGCAGCAAGTATGCCTGGTGCTGAGTCCCTTCCTGGAGGCAACCAAGATGGTCAGTGAGGAGCGGGCCTCTGTGTGCCAGTGGGTGCCCTTGGTTTGTCTACTGGAGCAGGCAATGGACAATTTAATTGAGCGTGGGGATGAAGCCCTGAGGCAGTTGGAAGAACAGGAGCAGATGGCAGCACAGTCCAGCTCAGAGGAGGGCTCACAGCAGGTAGTGGAAGAGTTGGAGGTCCCTAACCTGAATGAGGAGGAGGAGCAGAGTGCAGCAGGCGTTGTACGTGGATGGCGGTTTGAGGAGGACAACGACATGGCACAGGAAGAGGAAAGGCATGCGTTATGGGACAATGGCGAGGACGAGGAAGATCTTGCTGGCAGGGCCCACTTGTTTCCCATGGCTGTGCACATGTTGCGCTGCCTTCGCAGGGACCCCCGGGTGATCCAGATGCGTTCAAGGGAGGACATCTGGATTACCTTGATGCTTGATCCCCGTCTGAAGGGGAAGCTGGGAGACTTAATGACGCCATCCACCACCGAGCAACGCACCGAGCAACGCACAAGGGAGTTGAAGGAGGCCCTTGTGCGCAGTCTACTGGAAGCATTCTCCAGCCTTCCACCCCCACTGTAACTGCTCTGCCAAGCAGGGTCGGACTGGGACCTTGGGGGCCCACCATAGAAATTTGAACTTGGGGCCCACACATCCCTAGAGATCACCCGAACCTCAGATTTTAGGTTCGCGAACTTCCGCAAAAGGTTTGGTTCGCGTGAAGTTTTGCGACCCGCAATAGACTTCAATGGGGATGCTAACTTTGAAAACTAGAAACATTTATGCTGGCCACAAAAGTGATGGAAAAGATGTTTCAAGGGGGATGAGTGGGTTAAATGCAAAAAGTCCCGGGGAAAAATCTGGATTTGACGCAAAGCAGCATTTTAAGGGCAGAAATCACACTGAATGCTAAATTGCAGGCCTAAAGTGCTTTCAAACATCTTGCCTGTGTATACATCAATCAGGGAGTGTAATTAGTGTACTGCTTCACACTGACACACCAAACTCACTGTGTAACGCACCGCAAACAGCTGTTTGTGTAGTGACGGCCGTGCTGGACTGGTGCGCAACATGGCCAGAGTGCAGGCCGTGGCGGTTTTCAAGCCCATATGGTCGCCGGGCTGTGGTAGCTCAATGATAGAACAACAGTGACTGTCCAGCTGATCAAATTTGGTCTGTCCACAATGAAGCAACGACCTTATTATCTTCTTGTATGTAGGTAGGCATAGGTAGGAGTCCCAGTAGTTAGCTAGGCATAGGTAGGAGTCCCAGTATAGGTAGGTAGGCATAGGTAGGTGTCCCAGTATAGGTAGGAAGGAATAGGTAGGTGTCCCAGTATAGGTAGATAGGCATAGGTAAGTGTCCCAGTATAGGTAGATAGACATAGGTAGGTGCCCCAGTAGTTAGCTAGGCATAGGTAGGAGTCCCAGTATAGGTAGGTAGGCATAGGTAGGTGTCCCAGTATAGGTAGATAGGCATAGGTAGGTGCCCCAGTAGTTAGCTAGGCATAGGTAGGTGTCCCAGTATAGGTAGGAAGGAATAGGTAGGTGTCCCAGTATAGGTAGATAGGCATAGGTAAGTGTCCCAGTATAGGTAGATAGACAGACATAGGTAGGTGCCCCAGTAGTTAGCTAGGCATAGGTAGGAGTCCTAGTATAGGTAGGTAGGTGCCCTAGTATAGGTAGGTAGGCATAGGTAGGTGTCCCCGTAGTTAGGTAGGCATAGGTTGGTGTCCCAGTATAGATAGTTAGGCAGGGCCTGGCTGGCACAGTAATAGCAATTATCAAGGTCCAGCTGCAACAGATAGGGTTGTATAATGCTGTGTCAGTGGGCAACACAAAAAAAAAAACAAAGCAAAAAACAACACATCAGGAGAACATTAGCTCTCAAAAGAGCTGTTGAGGGGTGCTATTTTAGCAATAACAATCAGCCAGGAGCAAGCTAATAAGTCTACAAGAGCCTAACTAATCTTTCCCTATGAGAGTCTGCCAGCAGCTGTCCCTTCACTAAATACTGCAGGTGCACGAGTGAGTGTAATAGCCAGCGCTACCTGCCTTTTATAAGGGGGGGGGGGGGGAGTGGCTCCAGGAGAGAGTGTAGCCTAATTGGCTACAATGTGCCTGCTGACTGTGATGTAGAGGGTCAAAGTTGACCCTAATGGCGCACCATGGGGGCAAACCGAACTTCCGCAAAAGTTCGCCTTCGCTGGCGGACGCGAACCACCGAAAGTTTGCCTGGAACCGTTCGAGCCATCTCTACACATCCCACGATTGTGGTGGGAAAAAAAAAGAGCGAGGCCATGCACCAGAAGGTGGGCGTGGTCATGAAGCTTCATGGACAGGACGAAATGTAAATAGCAGCGTTGTAATTCAGAGACACTGCTGCCCAGCATAACTTTGCATAGAGTCCCGCTCCTTTAATATAAAGTAATGTCCTATTTACCATACATATGACATTGATTAGATCGTGAGCTCCTCTGAGGACAGTCAGTGACATGACTATGTACTCTGTACAATGCTGCAGAAGATGTCAGTGCTATATAAATACATAATAATAATATGGTAGGACATTAGACGATTACTATGGTAGGATTAGAGTGTGAGCTCCTCTAAAGACAGTCAGTGACATGGCTATGTACTCTGTAATGTGCTGCAGAAGATGTCAGTGCTATATAAATACATAATAATAATATGGTAGGACATTAGACTATGACTATGGTAGGATTGGAGTGTGAGCTCCTCTGAGGACAGTCAGTGACATGACTATGTACTCTGTAATATGCTGCAGAAGATGTGTCAGTCCTATATAAATACATAATAATATGGTAGGACTTTATGCTCTATGACTATGGTAGGGAATAGATAGTGAGCTCCTCTGAGGACAGTCAGTGACATGACTATGTACTCTGTAAAGTGCTGCAGAAGATGTCAGTGCTATATAAATACATAATAATAATATGGTAGGACATTAGACTATGACTATGGTAGGATTGGAGTGTGAGCTCCTCTGAGGACAGTCAGTGACATGACTATGTACTCTGTAATATGCTGCAGAAGATGTGTCAGTCCTATATAAATACATAATAATATGGTAGGACTTTATGCTCTATGACTATGGTAGGGAATAGATAGTGAGCTCCTCTGAGGACAGTCAGTGACATGACTATGTACTATGTAAAGTGCTGCAGACGATGTCAGCGCTGTAAAAATACGTAATAATAATATGGTAGGACATAGAGTATGCCTAGAAAGGAAAATGAGCGAGGGAAGTGGAAAGGAGTGAGATTGGGGCACAAGCATAACAATTGCAACCAAAACTCCCGGCGGTCTCCATGGTTACCATGCTGAGTAGAGGCGGAGCGTTATACATTAACAGCTCTCTGGGTTCAGCAGGACAGGTCCTCTTCACTCCGCTTTGGTTTAGCTCATCGCTGCAGCGTACAGTCAATTACTATGTAGCTCTCGTTGACATGTGACATGTATAAAGAGCCACATGGTGATCGGCTGCACAGCATGGTGATGAGCTATACTGAAGAGGAGCGAAGAGGACCTGTCCTGCAGCCTGGAGAAGATAATGTACACGTTGTTGCTGCTCTAATGGGTGATAAGGGGAGGGGGGACACTGACATCTTGTATACCTTTTAATTGTTTTATTTTTTTGAGGGGGAGGGGGGGGATGGAGGTAATGGAAGCCACCATCATGTGGGTGGCAAACAGTAGCTTTTTTGCTGGGGGTGAGGGGGGCTGGAGAACTGTAGTAACATCCCTGGGTGGGGTTGAAGGGGGGAGAAGTGCACTATAGGAAAGAAGAGATGGAAGAGGGATTAGAGGAAAAAGGGGGGGAGGGGGGAAGAGAGAGAGAGAGAGAGCAGGGACAAGATGGGACAAGATGGACGGAGGGGAAAGGAAGAGAGGGGGAGAGAGAGTCTAAGCTGGAGGGAGAGGAAAAGATTGGGGGAAGGGAGAAAGGTACACTAAAGCAAAACTGCTAACAAAGCTAACAGCCTTCCTATACACCTTTACAATTTCCAGTGCTGCAGTGCAGGTGATCAACATCCTTGTTATCACACAAAAAGAATCTTCGTACAGGACATGAAGTTACAGCAGTGTGCCTGCATACCTTCTGTGCAGTACTGATTCAGGATGCCTGGTTCCAGAGCAGGAACACAAGCAGCTGTGAGGTCCTCCTGGCTCCCGGAGCTTCTGTGTCTCTGTGTGTGTTCATGTCCCGGGTGGAGGGGCGGAGCTGCTGCTTGGACACTTCACTTTCTCCTCTCCCCTGCCAGCCAAGCAAGTGTCTAATAACGGCAGGGAGAGAGAGCAGGGCTGTCACAGGCAGCAAGGAGCTCCAGCTGATAAGAGCATTCATATCAGGCAGAAGTTAGCTGTGCACAGGACAAACCGGGAATTGTCTGCACAGTTTAGCTACAAGCCTGCCTGGAGCTTTGAAGTTAGAATTAGTGTTGTCCGGATCATGAACGATTCGGATCTTTGATCCGAATCTATTTTATGAGTCGATCATCCGAATCATCAAAATGAGTGATTCGGATCGCAAAAGGGGCGGGGCCAGGAGCGACACGCCCCCTCTCAGCGGGCAGCGGGGTCCTGGAAGCAGGGATCGCTCTGTTGGAGGGGAGCCAGCCTTGCAGGGAGACAGGCAGGGGCGTAGCAATAGGGGGTGCAGAGGTAGCGACCGCATCGGGGCCCTTGGGCCAGAGGGGCCCCGAAGGGCTCTCCCTCAATTACAGTATTAGCTCTCTATTGGTCCAGTGCTTATAATAATCACTTCTATAGATACTTTGAATAGTAATAATGATTAACAGACTATTCCCCATCCCCTTTTTGCTCCTCAGACACTGTAGTTGCCTTTGGCAGGTTTTGGTGCGCCATATCAATTGTTATGTATAGAGTACTTGGGGGGCCCAGTTGTAGAAATTGCATCGGGGCCCACGGCTCCTTAGCTACGCCACTGGAGACAGGTAGATGAGAGAGAGGGGACATGGGTGCCACTGCCAGATATGTGTAGAGCACACATACTGGCTATAACGTGCTGCTTATTACAGGCTGTCTGTTCCGTAGTGCTGCACAGTGAACACATGGGAAGCTTTTGGCTCAGCACAGCTCAGTAACTTTGCAGACAGTGTGATTGAAAGGCAATATATAATCCTCCTGCACTGGGCACTAAACAGCTGCACTTATCTTCTGGGAATGCTTTCTTTCACTGTGCGACCTTTTCTTTCAAAGTGTACAGATGAACATATAGGTGAAATATATGTAAAGCATATGACTTCAGCATGTGGGTATTACGTGCAAACATTTCTGCTCTCTGCTCGTCCCTCCTCCCATCTCTGTCCACTCCCTGCCCTCTGTCCATCTTCTCCCCTTCTCTGTGTGTCCACTCCCTCCCCTTCTCCTGTCCACAGACCTGTCCTGCTGTTCATTTCACCCCCGAATGCTTCCGGTAGTAAAATGATCCGAGATTCGGATCAAAGATCCGGATCTCTTCAATGATCCGATTCGAATCATCCGGATCATTGAAAAGATCCGAACTTCCCATCTCCAGTTAGAATCATACCGCCCCAGGCTCCCAGCCCAGCATCACATGGGGGGGCGGAGCTACCATGGCACAGCAGCCTCTCAGCGTGAATGATTCAAACGCTGAGAGGAAAATCTTTGTGCTGCAGGCAGCTATTTGTGCACACCAGGCTGGAGGCAGGGCCCACCGGAGATGTGGAGGCGGGGACTACCGAGCAAATCCTCGGTACTTCGGTGGGTCAGTCCGAGGCTGCTGCCAAGCCAGCAAGAGGTGCCTGCCATTGCCATTAGCAGCACAACAACAACCACCAGCAGCAGCAGCAGCAACTGGCGCCCCGGAGTCCTGAAGAGCCTAAGCAAGATCCTGTATGCAGTGCAGCAGCCCAGAACAGAGGTGCCCGCCACAGCATCCACCACCAACCAGCACAAGCAACGACTGACCACCATGGTGTCTGACTATATGGGGTCATCCAGCGGGCTCAATGACACCGACAGCCCCGTGGACCCCTTGGAGTACTGGGTCAAGAGACTGGACATCTGGAGCGAGCTTTCCCAGTACGCCCTGGAACTCCTATCCTGCCCTCCTTCCAGTGTCCTCTTAGAGAGATGCTTTAGTGCGGCCGGTGGCGTGGTCACAGAGAAGCGCTCTCGGCTCTCCCACGCCTCTGTGGACAAACTCACCTTCCTGAAAATCAACCAGGCTTGGGTGGAAGGTGAGTTCCTGGCCCCTATTGTCGGACACAGGGGGACATGAAGTGGCTGCTGCATGTGCTGTTGTTAACTATGCCTGCCTTTATAAAGACAGTTACTACCTGCCTAGTGCCTACCTTGGTTAATTTTTTTGGTGTTATGGTACTACTACCAGTAAGTTGCCATGGTCCTCCTTCTGAGCTGCTGAACTGACCGCCCGCTTTGTCCTCCTGACTCAGTCGCTACTACACTCTGCGTTCACACTGCCCAGGTCACTGGGTGCATTTAATTTTTTGGCCAGCACTATGACACTGTGCTACTACTACTACCACCAGTATGTTGGCATGGTCCTTCTGTGCTGCTGAACTGACCGCCCGCATTGTCCTCCTCCTCCTGACTCAGTCGCTTCCACCAATGTACTCTGTCTGCGTTCACACTGCCCGGGTCACCGGGTGCATTTAATTTTTTGGCCAGCACTATGACACTGTGCTACTACTACTACCACCAGTATGTTGGCATGGTCCTTCTGTGCTGCTGCTGCTGAATTGACCGCCCGCATTGTCCTCCTCCTCCTGACTCAGTCGCTTCCCGCTGCTGCACTCTGCGTTCACACTGCCCGGGTCACCGGGTGTATTTAATTTTTTGGCCAGCACTATGACGCTGTGCTGCTACTACTACCACCAGTATGTTGCCATGATCCTTCTGTGCTGCTGCTGCTGAACTGAACGCCCGCTTTGTCCTCCTCCTCCTCCTGACTCAGTCGCTACCACGGTACCACCAATGCACTCTGTCTGCGTTATCACTGCCCGGGTCACCGGGTGCATTTAATTTTTTGGCCAGCACTATGACACTGTGCTACTACTACTACCACCAGTATGTTGGCATGGTCCTTCTGTGCTGCTGCTGCTGAACTGACCGCCCGCTTTGTCCTCCTCCTGACTCAGTCGCTACCACGGTACCACCAATGCACTCTGTCTGCGTTATCACTGCCCGGGTCACCGGGTGCATTTAATTTTTTGGCCAGCACTATGACACTGTGCTACTACTACTACCACCAGTATGTTGGCATGGTCCTTCTGTGCTGCTGCTGCTGCTGAACTGACCGCCCGCATTGTCCTCCTCCTCCTGACTCAGTCGCTTCCCGCTGCTGCACTCTGCGTTCACACTGCAAGGGTCACTGGGTGCATTTAATTTTTTGGCCAGCACTATGACACTGTGCTACTACTACTACCACCAGTATGTTGCCATGGTCCTTCTGTTCTGTGCTGCTGAACTGACCGCCCGCATTGTCCTCCTCCTGACTCAATCGCTTCCACCAATGTACTCTGTCTGCGTTCACACTGCCCGGGTGACCGGGTGCATTTAATTTTTTGGCCAGCACTATGACGCTGTGTGGCTACTACTACCACTAGTATGTTGCCATGGTCGTTCTGTGCTGCTGAACTTACCGCCCGCATTGTCCTCCTCCTGACTCAATCGCTTCCACCAATGTACTCTGTCTGCGTTCACACTGCCCGGGTCACCGGGTGCATTTAATTTTTTGGCCAGCACTATGACGCTGTGCTGCTACTACTACCACCAGTATGTTGCCATGGTCCTTCTGTGCTGCTGAATTGACCGCCCGCATTGTCCTCCTCCTGACTCACTCGCTTCCACCAATGTACTTTGTCTGCGTTCACACTGCCCGGGTCACCGGGTGCATTTAATTTTTTGGCCAGCACTATGACGCTGTGCTGCTACTACTACTACCAGTATGTTGCCGTGGTCCTTCTGTGCTGCTGAACTGACCGCCCGCATAGTCCTTCTCCTGACTCAGTCGCTACCACCACTGCACTCTGCGTTCACACTGCCCGTGTCCACTGACAACTCTGCTGCGATGTCATTGCTAATTGCTGCAAAAAAAAAAAAAAATTACAAAAACCTCTCTGGGGCCTTTTTGGCGTCAGCCACTCATCCTCCTCCAGCGGTACCTTCGCCGCCAAGTGCCATTGGAACTCGCCTTCACCTCTTTGATTGCTTAACGCGTATATCCCTTTTTAAAACCACGTATTACCAATTAATAGCCCCATTTACAGTGGTGATTTGTCTTTAAAAGCTATTAAAAAAAAAAATTTTGTTGAAGTTATGTTGCCCCGTATCACCTCGATAATCCATGCAATTTGGGGGATTGTAGCATGTATGGGGGCTTTGTTATTAACGTTAAAAGAAAATCCGCCTCCGGGCGGGAATCCACGCGTGATTACGCCATTCACGGCAGAAAATCCGCGTGGTTGCGTGGACGCGGACGAAAATCCGCATGCGGCGGGGCCGAATGCGGATTTTTTTTTTTGCAACCACGCGGATTGCCGAATTCGTGGATGAGGCACATCCGAGCATCCCTGCTAGACATGACCATCACTAGTCTGCACAAGTAGAGTTTAAAAGTCGTTAGGGAATACACCCCACTGATACCTGTCCAAGGAGTCCATGGTAGTAGCTGCTTTACGAAAAAAAGATGCTATCAGGTGAAGCAATACAGCATAGGTAGGGGGCGACCCTCTGGAAATAGGCCACACCCAATCAATAAGAAGAAGAAACGGGAGACCCTTACTGTGTGATGCGGCAGTTTGTGGCCGAAACATATCTTCCTGTATAGTGGATATTGCAGCGCACCACATTGTTGGTGAAATCCGACTCCAGCACTAGGTATTTGGGGTTCACAACGACCTACAAGACAAAACTCACACATTACATGTTCAAGGAGAATGTTTGCAGTTTAGCCCATACAATATCCCCCCCCCCCCCCCCCAACCACCACCTTTGAAGATTCTACAGCCAGGAACAACTAGGGGAGTTTTAGGGTTAGGCAAAATCGGGGGGTCTTTAGGGGGTCTGTAGTGTTAGACACCACTGGGGGGATCCTTAGTGTTAGGCACCAGTAGGAGGTCTTAGGGTTAGGCACCACTAGGGGGCTCTTAGGGTTAGTCACCACTAAGGGGGTGGTTAGGGTTAGGCACCACTAGCAGGGTATTAGGGTTAGGCACCACTAGGGGGCTCTTAGGGTTAGGCACCACTAGGGGGGTCTTAGGGTTAGGCACCACCGGGGGGATCCTTAGTGTTAGGCACCACTAGGGGGTCTTAGGGTTAGGCACCACTAGGGGAGTCTTAGGGTTAGGCACCACCGGGGGTCTTAGGATTAGGCACCACCAGGGGTGTCCTTAGTGTTATGCTGGATCCACACCATACAATTTTTCAGCCGATTTACATGCCCGATCGATTATTTCCCGCATGTCCGATCTGAGGGTCGATTTTATGACTGATTTCCATTTGTTTCTATGGAAATCGTTCATAAAAACGGTCATAAAATCGATCGATCCTCAGATCGGACATGCTGGAAATAATCGATCGGGCATGTAAATTGGCCGAACAATTGTATGGTGTGGCTCCACCATTAGGCGCCACCGGGGGGGGTCCTCAGTGTTAGGCACCAACGGGGGGTCTTAGAGTTAGGGACCACCAGGGGGGTCCTAGGGCCTCGTTCACTTTGCACACATTGCCGTCCAGATTTTGGCAACGGGTGCAGGAGGCAGATACGCACCAACATCAGAAGTGCATCGACTGCACTGTCTGATGTTCACACTGCATACGTTCCATACCAATGCGGTCCGGGAACGCATGCTACACGCATTTTTTCCCAAAGCGTGCGGCTGACTAATTCACTTTCAGTGAATGGGATCAGCCACGCAACACATGCAAACGCAGATGGCGTACATTCGTACGCGTTGCGTTCCGATCGCACGGCCACATGCATTTTTATAATGTGAACGAGGCCTTAGTGTTAGGCACCACTAGAGGGGTCCTTAGTGTTAGGCACCACTAGGGGAGTACTAAGTGTTAGGCACCACTAGGGGGGTCCTTAGTGTTAGGCACCACTAGGGGGGTCCTTAGTGTTAGGCACCACTAGAGGGGTCCTTAGTGTTAGGCACCACTAGGGGGGTCCTTAGTGTTAGGCACCACTAGAGGGGTCCTTAGTGTTAGGCACCACTAGGGGAGTACTAAGTGTTAGGCACCACTAGGGGGGTCCTTAGTGTTAGGCACCACTAGAGGGGTCCTTAGTGTTAGGCACCACTAGAGGGGTCCTTAGTGTAAGGCACCACTAGAGGGGTCCTTAGTGTTAGGCACCACTAGGGGGGTCCTTAGTGCTTAGTGTTAGGCACCACTAGGGGGGTCCTTAGTGTTAGGCACCACTAGAGGGGTCCTTAGTGTTAGGCACCACTAGGGGAGTACTAAGTGTTAGGCACCACTAGAGGGGTCCTTAGTGTTAGGCACCACTAGGGGAGTACTAAGTGTTAGGCACCACCAGGGGGGGGGGGGTCTTTAGTGTTAGGCACCACTAGGGAGGTCCATAGTGTTAGGCACCACTAGGGGGGTCCTCAGTGTTAGGCACCACTAGGGGGTCCTTAGTGTTAGGCACCACTAGGGGGGTCCTTAGTGTTAGGCACCACTAGGGGGGTCCTTAGTGTTAGGCACCACTAGGGGGGTACTTAGTGTTAGGCACCACTAGGGGGGTCCTTAGTGTTAGGCACCACTAGCGGGGTCCTTAGTGTTAGGCACCACTAGCGGGGTCCTTAGTGTTAGGCACCACTAGCGGGGTCCTTAGTGTTAGGCACCACCAGGGGGGTCCTTAGTGTTAGGCACCACCAGGGGGGTCCTTAGTGTTAGGCACCACCAGGGGGGTCCTTAGTGCTTAGTGTTAGGCACCACTAGGGGGGTCCTTAGTGTTAGGCACCACTAGGGGGGTCCTTAGTGTTAGGCACCACTAGCGGGGTCCTTCGTGTTAGGCACCACAAGGGAGGTCCTTAGTGTTAGGCACCACAAGGGAGGTCCTTAGTGTTAGGCACAACTAGGGGGGTCCTTAGTGTTAGGCACCACAAGGGAGGTCCTTAGTGTTAGGCACCACTAGAGGGGTCCTTAGTGTTAGGCACCACTAGGGGAGTACTAAGTGTTAGGCACCACCAGGGGGGGGGGGGGTCTTTAGTGTTAGGCACCACTAGGGAGGTCCATAGTGTTAGGCACCACTAGGGGGGTCCTCAGTGTTAGGCACCACTAGGGGGTCCTTAGTGTTAGGCACCACTAGGGGGGTCCTTAGTGTTAGGCACCACTAGGGGGGTCCTTAGTGTTAGGCACCACTAGGGGGGTACTTAGTGTTAGGCACCACTAGGGGGGTCCTTAGTGTTAGGCACCACTAGCGGGGTCCTTAGTGTTAGGCACCACTAGCGGGGTCCTTAGTGTTAGGCACCACCAGGGGGGTCCTTAGTGTTAGGCACCACCAGGGGGGTCCTTAGTGTTAGGCACCACCAGGGGGGTCCTTAGTGTTAGGCACCACCAGGGGGGTCCTTAGTGTTAGGCACCACCAGGGGGGTCCTTAGTGCTTAGTGTTAGGCACCACTAGGGGGGTCCTTAGTGTTAGGCACCACTAGGGGGGTCCTTAGTGTTAGGCACCACTAGCGGGGTCCTTCGTGTTAGGCACCACAAGGGAGGTCCTTAGTGTTAGGCACCACAAGGGAGGTCCTTAGTGTTAGGCACAACTAGGGGGGTCCTTAGTGTTAGGCACCACAAGGGAGGTCCTTAGTGTTAGGCACCACTAGAGGGGTCCTTAGTGTTAGGCACCACTAGGGGAGTACTAAGTGTTAGGCACCACTAGGGGAGTACTTAGTGTTAGGCACCACTAGGGGAGTCCTTAGTGTTAGGCACCACCAGGGGGGGGGGGGTCTTTAGTGTTAGGCACCACTAGGGAGGTCCATAGTGTTAGGCACCACTAGGGGGGTCCTCAGTGTTAGGCACCACTAGGGGGTCCTTAGTGTTAGGCACCACTAGGGGGGTCCTTAGTGTTAGGCACCACTAGGGGAGTCCTTAGTGTTAGGCACCACTAGGGGGGTCCTCAGTGTTAGGCACCACTAGGGGGGGTCCTCAGTGTTAGGCACCACCAGGGGAGTTTTAGGGTTAGGCAGTGCCAGTGTGGATCACTTAGTGTTAGGCATAGAGAGGGAGGACTAGTGTTAGGGCAAGGTTAGGTTAGAGCATAGTAAAATATTGGAAAGATTACCAATATCTTTCTATTGGAATTAACTATTACAAATATCGGTAATTTTACAAATCCAGCGCCTTTTTTCCTGGGTCCCTTTTTAGATGTAGACAGGAAGGCCTTGTGACAACCTCCAGTCATACCTTCCTCTCACCTCGGGGCTGTAATCCCCCTCCCTGCATTCCACCTCTGTGCTCCCATTGTCTTTTAAAGGCCCTAGTTTGTAATATATTTGGCTTCTGCTGAAGTATTTAATCGAATCAGAGCTCTAATCTATTAACCCTTTAGCAGTCAATTTATTTAGAGGCTTGCAGGTGCTCGAGGCCAATTTATTTTAGCACATTTTTTTTATCTCTTGTTACATTCTCTTACTTCTAATAAGTACTGCTGTATTGTGTATTTATGGTCACTTGTCACAAGGGGGCAGTGTGAGACAGTAACACAGGACCTCTGCTTTCAAGTACAGGTAGTCCCTGAATTACGAACGCCCGACTTACAAACGACCTGATGATACAGATGGCATGGATTCTGTGTTTCCATGGGAACAAGTAAAAAAAAATGTTTCAAATTGGACTTGTAATGTTTGAGAAAATCCTTTTTTAAAAAAATCAAAGAAAAAATGGCTTTTAAACTAATATAAACAGGTACAAAGGGCAGAGGTGACACAGAGGGGGACACTGGAGACACAGGGGGGCACAGAGAGGATGTACAGGGGACAGAGATGGCACAATGTTCCAACTTAAGAACAGATTCAGGTTAAGAACGAACCTACAGTCCCTATCTCGTTCGTTAACCGGGGACTACCTAGTACATACTGTTCAGGCGCTAGACCCGGCATGGGCAAACTTGGCCCTCCAGCTGTTACGGAACTACAAGTCCCACAATGTATTGCAGGAGCCTGACAGCCACAGTCATGACTCATAAAGGCAAATGCATTGTGGGACTTGTAGTTCCGTAACAGCTGGAGGGCCGAGTTTGTCCATGCCTGCGCTAGACAGTTGGGCACAGGGCGAACCGAAAGACAGCTCTCCCTGCTGCCGCTAAACTTCCCAGCGGCGTTAAATACTGTTCCCCCTCTGAGTTGTAGTAACTCAGAGGGAGTTGTGATTTGGGGTCTGGCGATTGCTGGATCACCGAATTACAGTTACGTGGGGCGCGTTACATAGCATTGCTGCTTCGGCGCTGAGTGCTGGGTGCCGAAATGAACTACTTTGCTGCTTTCAGATTCTCTATTTTCTGCTACAGAGAGAGAGAAAAGTATTCCAAGAATTTACAGCACAACTAGTTCTGCCAACTGATGTGAAAAAAGCAGTGCACTCATCCCAACTGAGATTCACTCACCTTGAGTATGTAGTTTCCTGGCTTTACATCTGTTATATCAATCCACTGACAGTCAATGTCCGCGTTGTACGTGTCATAACAGCCAGGACTTAAACCCTGAGTGAGAGACACAGATTGTCACCGAGTATAAAAAGAGGCGGGACAGGAAGAGGAAATAGACTTTTGGGAGGAAGGACAATTATGCTAAATATCTGTAGCGTCCTTACCTACCTCATCTGCAGGAGTAACTCACCTGAGTGTGCGAGGTGCAGGCATATCTCTTCAGGTTCCCAAAGTCACAGGTGGTGTCCTCCAAGCAAAAGCTGGCCTTGTGTCCCTCTGCTACCTTCCTCCCCGTCGTGGCATCCAGCAGGTCATAATGGCTGAACTCATCCATGCTGTGATAGTGCCTGTCATTCAAAGATTTTGTGTTAAAGCGGGCCTGCCAGCCATAAAATCAAATTGAATTTGTCCGCTGCTCTGTGTTTATTATGCGGTTTGCAACCTGGCCCTGCATTGCAAGTAATATAATCATAAATGTTTCTGCTGTAATAAATCTTCACTCAGGCAGCCTGGCTCTATTTGGTACATTGCCGAGGAGAGGGAAACTTGTTATCTCTCCTCCCACATTCCTGCTCTTCACTGATTGGCTGAGGGCTGTTCAGGGCTGGTTCACATTGGGGTGATTCGTCTGCGCTTTGCTGATCACTGGCAATCAGCAAAGCGCTGCTACAATGTATGCCTATGGATACATTCACACTGCAGCGGTTGCGATTTCGATGAATCGCAACTGCGCTGCATGCAGCGTTTTGGAGGCGATTGTGCTGTGATTCTCGTTCTATTGAACGGGAATCACAAGCGCAAAGCACGCAAGAATCACAAGATTTTTTGTAAAATCGTGATTGTGAGTCGAACACCATCGCGGGCTAACAGCGCTCTGAGCGCCGAGTGTGAACTAGCCCTTAGTGTGACTCAATACACCTCACCCCCTTCAGAAGCTGCTGAAATACAATCTATGCTGTGCTCATGTGTTTACAAAGCAAGCTAGATATGACAGTGCAGTTTCTAGGAGGAAAAAGAGTAAGGGAGGAAATGACATCAGGATTAGCTTCAGTCAGTGGCAGGAAAGATAGAACATGCCTGGATCAGTTTTCTCTTTATTTACTACGGTATTTAAAATTCACTGAAATCAAATCATGGACAGTACTATACACATGTTATGTAAGTAGAACACGTATTTATCTACCTATATATGTGTTTTTTTCCTGGGATAGTATGGCTGTCCATGCTGCTTTAAAGAGGAACTGTAGTGAAAAAACGTAATGAATAACATTTTTTTTTTTTGCAATTTTTATTTATAAATGATTTAGTCGGGGTTTGCCCATTGTAACATATTTCCTCACCCTGATTTACTTTCTGAAATTTATCACCGGTGACATCTTCACTCCTGTCATGGGCAGCTCTGTGGAATGTTTATTTTTGAGAGTTCTGAAGCCAGTGAAATTAATACCTGGTCTCCCAGAATGTTATGGGAGGAGAATTACGCATATCTAAATAGCCTAGGGTAAGCATCACTGGGAGGGTGGGGCTACAAGCCAATATACAGCAAAGTGTTTCTGATGCTGAAACCTGAATATTTACCATAAAAGAGGGTATCCTTAATGTATTTGCATTTGTAGCATATGACTGACTTTAAGAGACACTGAAGCGAAAAAAAATATATGATATTATGATTTGTATGTGTAGTACAGCTAAGAAATAAAACATTAATAATAGATACATCAGTCTAATCGTTTCCAGTACAGGAAGAGTTTAGAAACTCCAGTTGTTATCTCTATGCAAACAAGCAATTAAGCTCTCCGACTAAGTTAGTCGTGGAGAGGGCTGTTATCTGAATTTTATTATCTCAACTGTAAGTGAACGGTTTACTTTTTCTCTGCTAGAGGAGAGTTCATTAGTTCACAGACTGCTCTGAAAGACTCATTTTGAATGCTGAGTGTTGTGTAATCTGCACATATTATAGAATGATGCAATGTTAGAAAAAACACTATATACCTGAAAATAAAAGTATGAGAATATTTTCTTTGCTGCTAATCTTCTAGTAATTATTCATAGTACACAACCAATTCATTATATCATATTTTTTTTTCGCTTCAGTGTCTCTTTAAAGGATATATCTGGCAAACTGAAAAAAAAAGTTGCAATCACCTGGGGCTTCTTCCAGCCCCAGTCTGTTTGGTCCCTCGGCGCAGTTCCGCTCTGAGCCAGGCCTCCGCTCTTCCCTCTGTAAGATCGCGACCTGCGGCCGGGTCGGGATCTTCTGTGTATGCGTGGGTGGGCCACTCGCCTCTTGTGATCATGCTCCCATTGCTGGAAGCGTTTTGCGCTTGCGTAGTTACGAGCGAATTGAACTGCGCAAGTGCAGAGTGCTCCCAGTGACAGGTGTGTGATCACAAGAGGCCCACGCATGCGCAGAAGATCCAGAAAAAAACACCTTGAATGTTGTAATAACCAGGACAAATGGGCAAATAAGATGTGTTGGTTTTGTTTACAGTAACATTGGTTATTTTAAAACTATAGGGAATGGCATTGGAAAAATAATGTATAGTGCATTTTTTTTCCCATTGTTTTCCCTTTAAAATGTATAGAAAGTAAAGTGATTACTGAAAACAAATATCACCCCAAAAAGCCTAATTTGTGGCGGAAAAACAAGATATTGATCATTTCAGGGTGATAAGTAGTACTAAAGTTATTGGCAAATGGAAGGGAGGAGTGCTGAAATGTGAAAATTGCTCTGGTCCATAAGGGGAAAACCCCCTTAGTGTTGGACTGGTTAAACTCGGTAAATGACATTTTGCTGTGGTACACTATGCAGTATATACTCGAGTATAAGTCTAGAAATTTAGGTCTGTTTCACATCATAAAAGTATAGGGGTCGACTTATACATGAGTCATAGACAACACTGAGCATACTGAGTAATGTGTGCAGTAATAGTGACTTTCCCATTTGCAGCAATTTACCCTGTGGTAAGTAATACTTGGAGGAAAGGAAATACCAAGAAAACACAGGTCTGAAAGTCCTGCCCACAACAATTAACAAGGAAAGGGGCAGGGGGAAATACTGGGCTGCATAAAAGGGAGTGAATAATTGCAGCACTTGGGGCCATGGAAGACGTATTGGCTGCACTTAACCCTCCTGGCGGTAACCCCGACCTACACTCTCGGGGTAGCCGCCGCAGAGGATTTCTCTGCCCCGGGAAGTTTTTTTATAATAAAAAATGTTTTATCCACTGTAGCTAGCAGTTCGCTAGCTAGCATTGCCCCCCAAGTCCCTCCACTCTCTACCGATCCCCCCCCGATTGCCGCCGTTATACGTACCCCCCCCCCCCCCCGATCCCGCGATGGCGCAGCCTCTCCAATCAGCGCCAGGCTTCGCTATGGGGAGGATCGGGATTGTGCATGACGTCAGACGTCATGTCAGATCATCGCCATAGCGACGACTGAAGCACATTGAGGAGGCTGCGGCTCTCGCGGGATCGCGGCTAGGTAA